>NC_041234.1:100921277-101097429 GCF_002837175.3 Physeter macrocephalus
CATAGTATGAGTGTGTTTCGTGTTTGGTAATTGCAATCATTGTTGCTTTTGTTGTGGTCATCCATTTACAACGCTTGGTGTCAGTTTATTTATCTCTTGTAAAAATAAAATACAGTGTGTGGGGGGGGGATTAGAAAAAAAAACAGTATGGTACTGGCAAAAAGACAGACAAAGATCAATGGAACACAACAGAAAACCCAGAAATAAACCAACACATATAGGATCGACTGATCTTTAACAAGGGTCCCAAGAACACACAATGGGGAAAGGATAGTCTCTTAAATAGTGTTGGAAAAAGTGGATATCCACAGGCAAAAAAAAATTAGATTGGACGCCTACCTTACACCACACACAAAAACCGACTCAACTCGAAATAGATTAAAGACTTCAATGTAACATCAGAAACTAAAACTCCTCAAAGAAAACATAGTAGGAAAGCTTCTTGACACTGGTCTTTCCATGATTTCTTGGATATGATACCAAAAGCATGGAAACGAAAGCAAAAACAGACAAAAGGAACAACATCAAAACTAAACAGCTTCTGCACGGCAAAGAAAACAATCAATAGAATGAAAAGATAATTCACAGAATGGGAGAAAATATTTGCAAGTCATCTATCAGATAAGTGGCTAATTTCCAAAATATATAAGGAACGCCTACAAAATGGCAAAAAAAAAAAAAAAGGGGGAAAGGACATGAACAGACATTTCTCTAAAGAAGACATACAAATGGCCAACAGTTACATGAAAAGATACTCAACAACATTAGTTATCAGGGATATGCAAATCAAAACTATAATGAGATATCACCGTTACACACCTGTTAGAATGGCTATTATTTAAAAGGCAAAAGGGGGCTTCCCTGGTGGCGCAGTGGTTGCACGTCCGCCTGCCGATGCAGGGGAACCGGGTTCGCGCCCCGGTCCGGGAGGATCTCACATGCCGTGGAGCGGCTGGGCCCGTGAGCCATGGCCGCTGGGCCTGCGCGTCCGGAGCCTGTGCCCCGCAACGGGAGAGGCCACAACAGAGGGAGGCCCGCATACCACAAAAAAAAAAAAAAAAAAAAAAAAAAAAGGCAAAAGAAGTGTTGGTAAGGTTATGGAGAAATTGGAATCCTTGTATACTGCTGTTTAGAATGTAAAATGGTGCAGCAGCTATGGACAACAGTATGGAGATTCCTCAAAAATTAAAAATAGAACTACCAAATGATCCAGCAATCCCACTTCTGGGTATATATCCAGAAGAGTGGAAATCAGGATCATGAAGAGATGTCTGCACTCCCATGCTCATTGCAGTGCTATTTATAATAGCCAAGACGCAGACACAACGCAAGTGTTCATCAACAGATAAATGGACAAAGAAAATGTCGTCTATACATGAAATGGAATGTTATTTAGTTGTAAAAGGAAATCTTGCCATTTGCAATAACATGGACAAACTTTGAGGACAATATGCTAAGTTAAATAAGCCAGTCAGGGAAGGACAAATACTGCATGATTCCACTTATATAAAGTACCTAAGGTAGTCAAAGTCATAGAATCAGAGAATACAATAGTGATCGCCAGGGGCTGGTGGGCAGGGCAGGGATGTGGAGTTGTTATTCAATGGGTATAAAGTTTCAGCTATGAGAGATGAATAAGTTCTAGAGATCTACTGTATAACCTAGTTCCTAAAATTAACAATATGGTATTGTGCACTTAAAAATTTGTTAAGAGAGTAGATCTAATGTTAAGTGCTCTTCCTACACACACACCAAAAAAGGACACAAGAGAACTCTGGGAAGATTTGGATAAGTCTGTTACTTTGATTGTGGTGATGGTATCACTGGTGTGTACCTATGTCAAAGCTCATCAAATTATACACATTAAATATGTGCAGTTATTTTATATTAATTATACCTCAATAAAGCTGTGGGGAAAAAAAAGACTGGCAAGGATAGACACATAGATCAATGGAGGAGAATTGATA
Source organism: Physeter macrocephalus (assembly GCF_002837175.3). Classification (NCBI taxonomy): domain Eukaryota; kingdom Metazoa; phylum Chordata; class Mammalia; order Artiodactyla; family Physeteridae; genus Physeter; species Physeter macrocephalus. The sequence goes on from NC_041234.1 coordinate 100,923,245, forward strand.
GTCCAGAGACAAATGCTTTTATGGTTAATTTTACCCATGGGTACCAAGACAATACAATCGGTAAAAGATAATCTCTTCAACAATACTAACTGGACAGGTAGACATCCACATGCAAATAAATATAACTGGACCACTACTTCTAACTATAGACAAAAATTAATTCAAAATGGATCAAAGATGTGAACATAAAAGCAAATCCCATAAAACTCTCAGCAAAAAAACACAGGGATAAATCACTACCTTGGATTTGGCAGTGGAACCTTAAATATGATACCAAAAGCATAAGCAACAAAAGAGAAAACAAATAAACAGTACGGTGCCAAAATTAAAAATTTTTGTGCTTCAAAAGGACAACATCAGAAAGTTAAAAGACAGAATGGGAAAAATATCTGAAAATCGTTTCTGATAATGGACTTGTGTACAAAATAAATAAAGAACCATAATAACTCAACAATTAAAAGAAAGAACCCGATTTTAAAACAAAGTATTTGAGAAGGCATTTCTCCAAAGAAGATACATTGAATACAAATGATCTAAAATCACATGAAAATATGCTCAACATTTGTCTTAGTTAACTCAGACTGCCACAACAAACTACCATACACTGGGTGTTTTAAACAAGAGAACTCTATTTCTCATAGTAGTAGAGGCTAGAAAGTCCAAGGTCAAGATGCCAGGATGGTCAGATTCTGGTGGGAGTTCTTCTCCTGGCTTGCAGATGGGCACCCTCTTGCTTTGTGCCCACATGTCCTTTCCTTCATGCACAGGCACGTGTGGGGAGAGAGACAGAGGTGTTCAATCACCACAAGAGAAGGGAATATAGGAGAGGTCACAAGGCAACTGAGTCAATGGCAAAGGAATGGTCCAGAAAATAAGTCAAGAAGAAAGGAAGACGTAAGACAGGGCAGGAGATAGAGTTGTATTGAAATGGAGACTGTAAATGTCTCTGCAAAAAAAAAGAAAAATGTAACTACAAACAACACTAACATGGGAGTATTTCTATTTGTATTAAATAATACAAAACAATTTTGGAACTAGACTACCATAATCAAGCTTCTGACTTGATATTTAAGAAGCAAATAAGGGTCTGAGTTAAAGGTTCAGGGTTCATCTGATATGTTTCGCCTGCTGTGACTTTTAAACCATGACTTTAAGGAAGGAGAACTGAATTTTTCACTATGCTGACTGCTCTCAGGCCCCACACGAACATCTACTGGGCTTATGTGACAATACTATAAGCAACTCAAATGAAAAGGTGGTCAATCAACTGGCAGGTTTGTCTACATGCCATGCAAACAATCGGATTTTTCCCAGATTTAGAGATATAATTGATATATAACATATGTAAGTTTAAGGTGTACAACAACAGACGCATATACTGCAAAATGATTAATACAATAAGGTTAGCTAACAGCTCCATCACCACACATAAATACCTTTTCTTTTTTGTGTGTTGTGTGATGAGAACATTTACGATCTACTCTCTTAGCAACTTTCAGATATATAATACGGTATTGTTGACTACAGTCACCAGACTGTACATTAGATCCCCCAAACTTATTCATCTTATAAGAGGAAGTTTGTTCACTCTGACCAACATCTCCCCATTTCTCCCACTCCACAGCTGCTGGTAACCATCATGAGTTCGGCTTTCTTAGATTCCACATAAGTGAGAACATGAAGTATTTGTCTTTCTCTGACTTATTTCACTTAGCATAGTGCCCTCAAGGTACATCCATGTTGCCACAAACGTGTGTGTGTGCACGTGCACGCCTGTGTATGTATGTATCACTTTCTTTCTCCATTCATCCACAGATGGACACTTAGGTTGTTTCCATGTCTTGGTTACTGTGAATAATGCTACAATGAACATGGGGATACAGATACCTCTTCAAAATAGTGACTTCATTTCCTTCAGATACATACCCAGAAATCGGACTGCTGGATCATATGCTAGTCCTATTTTTAATTTTTTGAGGAACCTCCATACTGTTTTCCATAGTAGCTTCATCAATTTACATTCCCACTAACAGTGCACAAGGGTTCACTTTTCTCCACAGCCTCACCAGCACTTGTTATCTCTTGTCTTTTTGAAGCTAGCCAGTGTAACAGGTGTGAGGTAATAAGTCACTGTGGTTTTGATTTGCATTTCTCTGATGACTGGTGATGCTGAGTACCATTTTCATGTACCTGTTGAACATTTGTATATCTTCTTTGGAAAAATGTCTATTCAACTCCTCTGCCCATTTTTTAACCAGGTTGTTTTTATGCTGTTGAGCTCCTTATCAGTTCCTTATATATTTTGGATATTAAACCATTATCTTATATGTAGTTTGTAAATATTTTCTCCCTTTCTGTAGATTGCCTTTTCATTTTGTTTTGCCGTGCAAAAGCTGTTTAGTTTGATGTAATCCCACTTCTCTATTTTTGCTTTTGTTGCTGGTTCTTTTGGTGTCATATCCAAAAAATTTGTTGCCAACACCAATGTCAAGAAACCTTTTCCCTGTATTTTCTCCTAGGAGTTTTATGATTTCAGGGCTTATATTTAAGTCATTAATCCATTTTGAGTTGATGTTTGTGAATGGTGTGAGATAGGGGTCTAATTTTATTCTTTTATATGTGAATATCCAGTTCTCCCAACACCATTTATTGAAATGATTATCCTTGGGGACGTCCTGGTGGTCCAGTGGTGAAGAATCCGCCTTCCAATGTAGGGGACGTGGGTTCGATCCCTGGTCAGGGAAATAAGATCCCATGTGCTGAGGGGCAACTAAGCCCCACACGTGACACAACTACTGAGCTCATGCGCCTCAACTAGAGAGCCCACGTGCCGCAAACTAGAGCCCACGTGCTCTGGAACCCATGCGCCACAACTAGAGAGAAGCCCACACGCCACAACGAAGAGCCTGCGCCACAATGAAAGATCCCACATGCCACAACTAAGACCCGATGCAGCCAAAAATAAATAAATTAAATAAATTAAATAAATAAATAAATAAATAAAGGATTATCCTTTCCTCATTGAGTATTCTTGGCTTTCCTGTCAAATATTAGTTGACCACATATGCATGGGTTTATTTCTGGGCTTTCGATTCTGTTCCACTGGACTGTGTTGCAAACAACCACCTAGACTGGGTTGCCATCAATGTCTGCTCACTGAACTGCCCTAATTAGCCACTCGTGTTGGCACTATATTATAATGGCATGACTGAATCTTTGCTCTTTACTGTCAGAAAATTCAAATTGATATGAACCACATGAATCGTGCCTTTATTCCGGATCATTCAGCAGCACAGGGTTACAGTAGCCAGTTTACCTTAGATTACAGATGCCTGGCTTCTCAGCTTGAAGGCATTGTCCAGTATTGACTGAACTCTGGTACATTTGATCCACCCTCAGTTCCCCTTCCAAAACAAGGTTCACGGTGTAAATAAAGGCAATGCTTGAAAAACGAGCAAGTCCCAATCACACACGTTTAATTTACATGTGGGATAGGACCTCGTTGCCACACAGGGTTCATCTTAGGGATAGCTATGGTGTCTAAAGCTCCCACCATGTAAGTCTCTCTTAAATATAAATATTATATCTGAGCAAGGGAGCATACCAAATCATATGCACCCATTATGACAGTAGCTTGATTTCATATATCAAATTACCTACCTCTTTACCCTTGAGGCATCTTTCCATATTTTCAGTTAATAAATATTTAATGAACACACCCACTAAATTCAAGCTCTCTGTAAGTACTACTCATAAAGCGCTCGGGGTGGAGCGTGAAGGAGCTGGAGCGGGGACCACTGCTTGAGGAAGGCAAGCACAAGCAGGACAGCGTAACTGGGCCAAGAATAGCCTCTAAGTTAACCAGGTGCTGAGGATTTTGTAGTAAGTTGTCATCAGTTATTACTCTACAGACCAGTGTTCTACCCAACTAAGTCCACTGAACAGATCCAAAGTTCTGTTAGACCACTATGATGGCAAAGACATAGGGCCTGGCATAGTACCCGACACAGAGTAGGTACTCTAAAGAACCTGGTGGTGTTATACTTTCCAATAGGTAAATGTACCTGAACTTTGTGGAAAACATGAGAGCTTGCACTCGTGGAAAAGGTAGGGAGATATCTTTTAAGAGAAAACCACAATATACAGACAGTAAAAAACCGTAGCCATTTTCCAAAAGAGCTGTTATGAGAGGTTATACAAGACGCACAAAAAGGGCTAATAAATTTTAAATATAAATGTAAATATATATAGAAATATACATATATATGATCAGCCAATTTGGGCAAGAGACATAAATCATGTCTCAAGCCCAAGGTCTTGTTTGTTTTTTCCAATGTAAACTGTGCAAAAAGGGAAACTTCAGTGAATCAAGCGTTAAATTTTACTCCTACGGGGAGTTTCACAATTTACTGGTAATATACCAAGCCACAGAGCTAACAGAGAGAGCCAGGGACAGATATTTTCGTAAGGGAAAATGTGAGGGAGCCAAATTTATGAGCCAACTTGCTCTTTAAAGGGGGAATGAACTTCAGTCTTAACTATCATATCCCCCCAACTAGCAAACACCTTCCGGTGGTGTTAACTCTGCACATTGTCAAAATAAGGATCCTGCCACATTTCCAGCCAGCAATGTACTCTGGTATCAGCGTCGGATGACTATCACCCGGCCACCACATTTAGAAAAGAATTGTGGTTCACTCTTCAACTGCTTCTAATCAATACCTCCAGAATTTATATTCTATAAACATTCACACTTTGCTTCTAAACAAATAATTTCATCATAAGCTAGTTCTCAGTAAAAACTACAATAAGTTTTCACAATATATTATGGGAGCTCTGGCTATTCAGTTCTAAATAATGGCTCCTTTTGCTGGACAAGTAAATTGAAATTGATTTGTTTCAGCCGACTGTGCTAGAACACACAATGCCCGCTTACAACAAGCCTATTGACTTCTGCAAACAGTACTCCAAGCCTGTTTCCTCAAGGACTCCCGGCAGGATTTTTAAATCATCCCCCTTCTCTCCCCTAACCCCAAGAACAAAGCACCGATTTAAGTAGGGACTCTGCACAATGTGAGGGACCTTCCGTCGAGATCAAAGTTGAGATCAACCGAACTGAGTCCAAGGTGAGGAGTGAGCCCTCGGATGAGAGGGACAAAGAGGAGAGTGATTAAAAGTCAAATCAACAGCTCATTGTGAATCACAAGGTGAGGAGAGAGAGGGACAGAGTGAGACGAAGAAAGAGAGAGAGACAGAGAGACAGACCCACTCCTTCCCCCTTGGGACAGTGCCATCATGGAGACAGTTGAGGATAAAAAAAAAATCTACCGAGATAACTCTCACTTCTGGAGTATGACCGTGACTGGCTGAGGAACAGTGTAGCCTTCTGGTAAATGATTTCCAAAGACGTTGCACACAAACTCCACGATGCTTCCTGTGCTCCTGTCATTCACGAAGGAAGGCCCGCCAGGCAGCACGGGAATCTGATTTTTACAGTGATTGCACAGAAGTCTGGGACTGGATTTTGGACAGAGGTTTCTTTGTAGAAGGATCCATGTGAGGCAGAGGCCAGCTGTAGTGACCCTCCATTAATGAGCTCCAAGACACCGTTATCTTCGTAAACGCCAAAATGGTTGTCCTTGGTCAACCCGGGACTTCTCTATGCATTTTAGAGTTTCCAAACGGATGTTTCTTCTTATCCACCGTTTTTCCCACAGTTGTGTGAGGGTGGCAGGGCAAGTATCTTTATTCTCATCTTAACTATTAAGAAAATGAGGCCCAGAGAGAGAGAGAGAGAGAGAGAGAGAGAGAGAGAGAGAGAGAGAGAGAGAGAGAGAGACAGAGACAGAGACAGAGAAATCAACAAAGATCCAAGAGCCTGTAAATGTCAGTCCAGAAATTTGAACCCAGACCTTGTGGCTCTAGATTTAGTGCTCTCTTCACAATATTTGCATTTTGTTCATTCAATCAATCATCCATTCATTCATGCAACAAACCTATATCAAGTGCTGACTCTGTGCCAGGTAAGGGGAGCTCCCACGTTGTTCCCTCTCTAGAAATCTCCTTTCAAGACCACCTCTTGATGCTACAGAGGGACCTAGGGGAGGCGTATTCCTCTGCCAATATTAATCTCAGCATCAGTAAATTTTTTCCATTAAGACCAAGCAGGGGCTTCCCTGGTGGCGCAGTGGTTGAGAGTCCGCCTGCCGATGCAGGGGACACGGGTTCGTGCCCCGGTCTGGGAAGATCCCACGTGCCGCGGAGCGGCTGGGCCCGTGAGCCATGGCCGCTGAGCCTGCGCGTCCGGAGCCTGTGCTCCGCAATGGGAGAGGCCACAACAGTGAGAGGCCCGCGTAACGCAAAAAAAAAAAAAAGACCAAGCAGGTTATTTTTTTATCCCAGCAGAAACATCTAGTTATGATACGAATCAGTGCTCTTTTCACAAAAGCCTAATGCCTGGCAAGAAGCCTCTCAAACAGCACACACCACCAGCCTTCCCTCAATGGAAAACTGTCACTCACCAGACCTTCAAAAGTAAGATTTTCTAGGGCTTCCATGGTGGCGCAGTGGTCAAGAATCTGCCTGCCAATACAGGGGACACGGGTTTGAGCCCTGGTCCGGGAAGATCCCACATCCCACATGCCACAGAGCAACGAAGCCCGTGTGCCACAACTACTGAGCCTGTGCTCTAGAGCCTGTGAGCCACAACTACTGAGCCTGTGTGCCGCAGCTACTGAAACCCGTGCTCTGCAACAAGAGAAGCCACCGCAGTGAGAAGCCCACGCACCACAACGAAGAGTAGCCCCCGCTCGCCGCAGCTAGAGAAAGCCCGCGCAAGGAAGACCCGATGCAGCCAAAAATAAATAAATAAATGTATTTTGTTTTAAAAAAAGACTTCCTAAAAGCTTGTTGCCCCTCAGCTGTGGGGCTGCTGTGACCTGACACCCAGCAGTGGCCCTTAGGTCCCTAGTCCCACCCACATGCATATTGAAGAGCCTTTTCCCAACACTGTCATCTAGAATTTTCCTGCTTCACCTCACCACAACTTACCTGCCCCTACATCCCCACTCCGTTGAAGCTCTTTCTATGCTAAGGAAGTAGTAAAAGTCATCTCCACTAAAGCTACTCCTATAGATATAACATACCTGCTTTTTCACAGGACCCTGTGCCTTCACAGATTGATTTGCATAGTGAGTGTTCCAGGCTCCATGGCAGACTACAGTTGGGAGAGACTTGTCAAGAGGGGAAGGGGCTTTTGGGTGCCACGTTCAATTTACAGCCCAGGAATAGGGCATATGTCGCTTACTTTTCGGAAAAATGAAATGAACACAGGGGATGATTGCCATGATGTGGGGACATACTGTAGGTATGAGAAAGTGCAAGGACATCGGACCAATCAGGTGTGGGCCTCACAAATCCTGAAAGGATAAAACCGACGGTCACCTCTTCCTCTTAACCCTTCATTCCCACACCACGTCAGGCGCTGTTCTCAAATAGCTTCTGGATGAAATCTATATTTATAGCTGATCTCTTGTCAATATGGTCTCCAGTTACACGTCCCTTGTAAACAAAATCCAGCCTAAATTGCTTGCTTCACTTCTAGCGTCTCCAAGGTCTGTCTATGACCTTGTGTTTCAGCGGTAGTTACTATCTCACAAGGCTTATTGGCAACCATTTGTCCCATCCTTCCGGAATTTTATATACCATTTAGAACGTCACCTTTCCACCCCTCTGGCAATATAAGAGGGGGTTGGTTCTCCCACAAGGTCACAACAGCCATCTCACTTCATAGTCTGATTTTCAGGAGTTTAACAAGAGCTTCAAAAATGCACTAGCGAGAGAAACACTGGCCACATGGCCTCACAGCCCTTCTAAATGAGGCGATTTGAAGGAGAAGCAGACAGACATGGAGGGAACTTCAGTCAGTCACAGAGTCCTGCTGTTTCCCAGCCTGACGACTTGCTTTCCAAACTCTATTGCTGCCCTGATCCGGGGCCCCATCTCCTCACATACCAATCTCACTGCAATTGACATTTACCTTCCTCCAAGGTCCTCCTCCTTTTTTATTTTATATTTTTTATTGAAGTATAGTTGATTTACAATGCTGTGCCAATCTCTGCTGTACAGCAAACTGACTCAGTTATACACAGAGACATTTTTTTATATTCTTTTCCATTATGGTTTATCCCAGGAGACTGGATATAGTTTGATCCATCCTATGTACTGCTGTTAAGATATGGGAACATATGTATATGTATAACTGATTCACTTTATTGTAAAGCAGAAACTAACACACCATTGTAAAGCAATTATACTCCGATAAAGATGTTAAAAAAAAAAAAGATTAGTTCTTTCGAAAACACATCTTTCGATGCTTATTCGTCTGCTCAAAATCCTTCACTGACTGTTTACAGGACAAATTCCAAACTCCTCAGGTCAACATTCAAGACCTTTCATGCCATGCCTCCACCCTACACCCTACTGACCCAACCCTATCTTCACCTCTTCCCTCAAATGAGACTTCTGCCCTGCCAATATGTATAACTGATTCACTTTATTGTAAAGCAGAAACTAACACACCATTGTAAAGCAATTATACTCCGATAAAGATGTTAAAAAAAAAAAAAGATTAGTTCTTTCGAAAACACATCTTTCGATGCTTATTCGTCTGCTCAAAATCCTTCACTGACTGTTTACAGGACAAATTCCAAACTCCTCAGGTCAACATTCAAGACCTTTCATGCCATGCCTCCACCCTACACCCTACTGACCCAACCCTATCTTCACCTCTTCCCTCAAATGAGACTTCTGCCCTGCCAAGATTAGCTTTTCATTGTCCCGGGCAGATATTCTGCTTACCACACCCTCAGTGCCTTTATTGCTGACTGCCTCTCCTACCCACTGCACTACAAAATGCCCCCTCACTCTCTTCTCTGTCTATCCAAGCCTAAACTTAGTGTTTAATGCCCCACTCACTCAAGACACACCTCTTCCTTCGAGCCTTCCCCAATTGCCCCTACCCTGCCATGAGCGGTGTCCGGAATGCCAAATATCAGACCTCTTCCCAGACCTACAGAATCAGAATCTGTATTTTAACAAGATCCCACATATATTACAGCTTGAGAAGCACTGTCCTAAACAACACTATGATTTATAACATTAAAGAGACTAAGATACCTACGACTGTCAATTGTGACAGACAACCAAACTCCCCTTTGCTTTTTTCCCCAACTCCACCTGTCTTCCATCTTTGCTACGTACTCCTTCTAGCTTGTGGAGATACAAGGTGTGAAATAAAATTCATATTTTATGGCAAGACAAGAAAAATTTAGGCATAAACATTTGTCTCTGCCCTCTGGCCTCCTCTCTCCGCGCCCCCCCTCCCGTCCTGTGCATTGTGAATCTACATTATGCATCTACCAAACCTCCCCCATCACCTCCCCCACCTGCAGAAATACCTGCTTGACCATAAAGAACAATATTCTCCTAGCGTCAACAAGACAACTCCTTAAAGATAACATTCCTTCTTGATCTTGTAAGGGGCCACGATGACACTTAGATCTGGACTGTGTGAACTGTCAATACGTCATTTGATGTATAGCCCTGTCTCAAAAAACTTGTATAACTGTGCCTTGACTTCTAACGGGCCGAACAGTTCCCGGAGCTTTCTGAGATGCTCTTCTCAGGTCATAATCCTCAAATTTGGCTCGAATAAAATTTTCCATGTCTTTCTTAGATGGACTGATTAATTTTTTATCGATAAAAGGAATCAGGAAATGTGTGCCTTCCCAACCATCTACAACCCACAACCTGTCCCTTACACCTCATTGGTATTTCAGGACTCAAATTCCCTAGTGTTGATTTAATCAGGCTTCCCTCTTCTCAGATCACAATTTCGTAGAATTAATCTGGCTGCCAGCTAATTATAGGTACACTTGTCTACACTGTACCCCTCCCCCAAAGGCAGAGCACACTGCTGATTGGGTCTGTGCACCTCGGCTTAGGCACAGGAAGTAGTCAGCAAGGCAGGTTCATGTACTCTGTATGAGGAGCGCTACACTTGGGGTGATGCGAGGACAGGGTTGGGATGTGCTGGAGAGTGAGAGGTGGAGGATTTGCTGGGATCAGGCTGGCTGCTCCTCTGTTTCCAAATCTTCCTATAAACCCCACCCTGTGTCTACACTCTAAGAGGACATCGGTGCTGGAGAAAATTGACAAAGTCCCTAAGACATCACCAAAACCACAGAAAACCAAACACTCAGAAGAAGTCTGCTCAGGCTCTCTATATACCCCTTTGACTATTTTTCTCTGTTTCTTACTTTCTCACTCTCAGCCCTTCTCTCCCTTTTCCTCTTTTCTGGCTTTTAATGCTTTGAGCTTGATGAAAATGGAATTCTCCAGGCACAGGGGGTAGGGGTAGGACTGTAGAGATCTCTATATCAAGAAGCACAAAAGTCCTTTACTTGAAGCCCACCCTTCTTTACAAATCAACTACTGTTCTCCCCTGTATACCCGCCACTTCATGATCTGTGATTCTACTAGTCAAAAATTTGGCATTTCAAGAAGCTGTAAGGAAGTCAATCTAGTCAATCTAAACTGTGGACTGTTTTTTAACACCAGAAGAGGCTTGTTATTCTGCCATTCAATATTAACCTAAACTTGGAAAAGCAAGCATCGTGTATTGAGAGGCTCTTATGGAATTTACAACAAAGAAAGGAAAATACTTATCAGAAACGTACGTGGAGTACTAATTTTTAGTACACGAAGCAGTAGTCTAACCGTTTTTAGAAATGCCTGGTTCTCCTAGAATCCGAGTGTTCTCCTGTACAGGTAAACCATTCTCCTTGTTTTGAACTTGTTTGCAAGGCTCCACCGCTAAAGCAACCATCTCATCACAGACCCCAACAGAAATCACAGCTCAAGTCACATCAAAACGACCACCAAGTCCAATTCAAAGAATCTGAAATAACGAATTGTTCCTGCAGTAGTTTCCAGCACCAGTAGCATCAGAACTACCCGAAGCTCTTGTTAAATGCACAGATCCCCTGGGCGCACCCTACACGGAATGCACGAAAATCTCCACATTGAAGGCTGCCATCCACAAGTCTGACAAGCTCTCTGGGTGGCTTGGGGAACCTGTCTTAGTGCTCTCCCAAGCCCCAGTCCTCACCGACTGCCTGATTCTTCACCAGAGCCTCTTTAAGCTGGCAGAGGCCCCCTGGCCCACACCAAGGGCATTTCCTATCTTCTTTACAAAGCAGCACTAAGCATCTGTGGTGACACTGAAGTTGAATGCACTTAACAGGGTTTTCCTCTGAGACCTGTTACCTTCTCTGATTATCACAGCCAGCAGCACAGCCAGCAGCCAGTGAAAGACTGGTCCTCTCCCAGGCGAGAGAGCCGGCAGCAGACTCGGACCTCCAGGTTAAACAGCATGCTACGTGACCAGACTGAAGTCCCCACATGCAAAGGTCCCGACTACCAAGGGGACCAGGATATCGCTCAAGGTGGTGAACACTTCCGAGGTAGCCCATGGTTTCAAGAATGGAGAGAACAAACATCACAGCTGTCACTGCACGTGTGATATTCCAAAATGCCTCCTTCTAAAATCCTTCCAGGCAGAAGTGTGGATTCTATAGAAGATGTGAAAGAAAAAGTTGTGAAGTAGGTGAGGCTTCTTTATGGTGTTCCTCCACCTCCACGCTCTGTTCCTGCACAGTCCATCTGGCGGACTCACGTGTTGCACCTGCCCAGACTTGCTTCTGACCTTCCCTTCCTTCTGCCTTTGCCCTCTACCTTCCAGCTCTGCCTTGCTTCTCTCAAGGCTGTGCTCTGAGTACAACGTGGTAGGTGCGGGATTATATAAGTAAATGTCCTTTTGGGTTTAAGGACAAGTTCAATTGGGCACTAATCTGAACTAACCGTTCCACCAAAGGTAAATGATCCAAGGTTATTTTCACTATGTCCCCTGGTACCTAGCGAACTCTGGCCCCAGACTGAGCACTAACATCTGACAGCTATGTATGGTTGGATACTAAGAGGACCCCCCCCCCACCAAAAAAAAAGTATGATTGATTCAGAGAAACCCCACGCCCCACCAGTAGAGACACAATTCAAGGGACACATCGTGTCTAACTGACTATAAATCAGCAGTGTTACTTTGCTATAGGAAGGATATCAAGTTATCAACTGTAATTTATAATCCACCAGTAAAAGTCAAGGGATGGGGGTTAGAGAGAGCTAGCAATAGAGTCTATTAGCTTAGGTGAACCAAGTGAATTAAGCTGAGCCTACTCCACCGAGACCTCGGAGACTCCCAGTCAACAACATCAAGACGTGTTTTTTAGTGTGTTTACTGACATAACCCTGACTCCGCTCATATCGGAAAAAATAGGAACTGAGCCATGGTGCCAGAATATGCATGGAAGTAAACACTCATAAGCAGAACAGACAATAAATGTCTGAGAGCAACAACGTTAGAGGCACCCAAAGGTGAACCATCCAACATCATTGCCTTTTGTTGTAGCTTTGAGCTACATATGACAGCCCTTAAAATAAATTTCAGTCTTCTAATGGCATCATATTCGAAATATGGGAAAAAAAAATATCTGAATGACCTCAAGGTGGTTCACTCTAAAAAAAACTGTTAAGTTCTGCCTGCTATTAATTGTTGGAGATTTCATTCACGTGTCTTTTTCTAACTGTCTCAAAATCCAATCATTTCTCAATGATTCCCCAGCTACTAATCACTTCCCCCAGCTCACTCCTCCTATCACGCAACCTGCTGCTGGGAAGCCCTGCCTCTGCCAGCCCTGTATGTTGACAACATAGATGAACTCGGAAGTAGAATAATCAACGGTGAAGGAAACTATATCATGCTCTAGGATAAGAGTGGCAATTGCAGCCCTCAGCAAAATCGGGAGGTGAAGGCTATCTTTGCTGGCTTCACCAGCCTCCTCCCCAGCCTCTTCTCTGCCCCCATCTCCTAGGCCAGCAACGCAGTCTTCCCACACACCACCTCTACCCGCTCCTGCACCAGAGCAGGGTACTAAAGTATAACCACAAACGTGAACAAGGAAACAGGAGACTTGTATTCTAATCGGGATTCTATCTATCTCTGTGACCTTGGGGAAGTCACTTCTTGGTCTCGGTATCTTCACTAATAAAATGAAAGGAAGGAGATCCAGGGCAGTAAAATTTATAGAGCTCTTACCATGTGCTAGATACTTTGTTCAAGGCTGTTCATAGCAATCATTCCCCTAATCTTCCCAAGCAGTTATTATAATGCTTACTTTACAGATAAAGAAGGTTAGGTTCTGAAGGGTTCTGTGACTTGCTGAAACCTGCAAAGCTTGTGAGTGGTCGAGGAGAGAATTGCGTCCAGGTGTGTATGTCTGACTGCACTGCTCGCAGGGGGCTTGGCACAGATGATCCCGATGAGTCCGTGAAATCCTGTTAGGTACTCAGCTGTCCCCTCCACCTTTTTAAGGTGCCAGTTCCGTAAACATTTGTTTTTTTTAAATCAACCAAAAACCAAAAAACAAAAAAACACAATAAGTAAATAAGTAAATAAATAAATAAATAAGAGAGATACTGAGCAAAGGGCATTTGGTGCCCAAGTGTAACAGTGAGTAAACCAGAGAGAGGAGACCTAAATAGGTCTTTAAAAGATAATGTGTCTATATATGGAATCTAAAAAAAAAATGGTTCTAAAGAACCTAGGAGCAGGACAGGAATAAAGACGCAGACGTAGAGAATGGACTTGAGGACACGGAGAGGGGGAAGGGTGAGCTGGGACGAAGTGAGAGAGTGGCATGGACATATATACACTACCAAATGTAAAATAGATAGCTAGTGGGAAGCAGCCGCATGGCACAGGGAGATCAGCTCGGTGCTTTGCGACCATCTAGAGGGGTGGGAGGGAGGGTGGGAGGGAGGGAGACGCAAGAGGGAAGAGATATGGGAACGTATGTATATGTATAAATGATTCACTTTGTTATACAGCAGAAACTAACACAACATTGTAAAGCAATTATACTCCAATAAAGATGTTTAAAAAAAAAAGATAATGTGTCAGCTAAATTTAAACATAGGTGAGACATGCCCACCTCTGCCCTGTAAGAGAAAGGGAAATAAGCTATAGGAAGCTAGGATTCTGTAAATCACAACCCTCACCCCCTTCAATAGAAGAAAGGAACTGGTTCGTCTGCAGGCAGCTTAATGAACCAAAAGTGGATGCTACGTTTTCCCAGCAACTGAAACAAGATTGAACACCAAGGGTTTGGAAGGGGTAGGTTTCTGACTCATACAAATAGAAGGATGGGAGAACCATTCCCTGAAACTGGGAATGCTGGACTGAGAGAGCTGGAGGGAAATTCATAAGTTGTCACAGGAGAGGAGTCTGTCTAAAAACCTCCTCCCATCATGAGCATCTCTACAGAAATGACTGCCAAGTCACCACTCATGTAGGGTTTAAACCTGTAATTCAGGTCCACACCATCTCTCCCTAAAACTACTGTAACAACCTTCTAACTGGTCTTCCTGCCTCTAGCCCTGCCCCCTTCCAGTTCACCCTCCGCACAGCTGTCAGAGAGTTCTAACTCAAAGGCCAATCTCTTCACACCACTCCCTTGCTTAAAGACCATCAGTGGCTTCCGCGACCCTCAGCTTGAAGATCCAGCACCTAAAAGCGATACACAAAGCACTTCATGAAGCAGTTCCACATTCTTCTCCAGATTTACCTCTCCAAACACACCAAACTACTTGGAGTTCCCAGAGCACACGAAAACATTCCCTACTTTTGTGCCTCTCCTGCTCTACTTTTGCTGCTCCGTCTACCTAAGATGCTCTCTCCTGCACCCCCATTTGCCTGGTAAACACCTACCTAAAACTCACAAATCATAGCGCGTTGACCTTCTCTTTCAAGCCTTTCCTGACATCTTCACCATGACCTAATCTGTGCCCCACAAGCAGTACACGATTCATCATAATACCTATACAATTAAGTGCCATAAAGTGATATCAGTATTGTGACAGAATCATGTACTGGTTGTGGGGCACAGATTAGGTCATGATATCCGTGGAACATTGGTTCCAGGACCCACCACAGATACCAAAATCCCCAGATACTCGAGTCCCATAGTCAGTCCTCTGTACCCATGGCTCCACATCCTCAAATTCAACCAACCACGGATCATGTATTATTATTGTACTTATTATTGAAAAAAATTCACACATATGTGGACCCATGCAGTTTAAACCCATGTTGTTCAAGACAACTGTATAGGCTTATTCCCTCACCACTAGACATGGCGGCCCTCAAAGACAAAGACTATGCACAGAGCTCGGCATAGTTCACTCTTAGTAACAGTCCGCTGAGTTAATGGATGGATGGATGATAAAATGGGTAAGCAAATGAATGGACTGATGAACAAATGCAGGCAATACTAGCAAAAATAAGATACAACACATTACACGTTCGCAGCGGATCACAGTTTACAAAGCACTTTAAAACTTTCTGTCTTATTTGTTCCTGATAATATTGTGAGGCAGAAAAGGCAAACAGATGGCATCACCCCATCATTCTATAGATGAGAGATCTGGGTGACTTCTGAAGGTCACAGATCTAGTACGTGTCAGAGTCAGGACCAGAACTCAGGTCGCCTGAGTTATTCCAGAATTCTCTCTCCAGTGGCTAAGCACACGCTATGAGAAAGAACATTATTAGGTAATATGAGTTTCTTTTTCTTTTAGGACCTTCTTTCCTCCCTACATAAACATTCTCTGTGCCCTGAGCTGCCACCTCCCTCCCAGAGCACAACAGCACAGGGCTCGGGAGGAACCTCCCATGTTAAAAGGCCCATTGCAACTCTCATCAGAAAATCAAATACATAACTCTGAAAATATCCTCCGTGATCTATGCGTGTAGCCACAGTGTCTGACAAATTCAATTAAATCTGTCATACATCATTCTCCACAGTGTTATTGAGAGAGACATAGTAGTATTGAATTTTAATTATTCAGCTCCTATTGATCCTACCATAATCTTGTGAGAATCATTTGCAAACTGACAGTCCCCCTCAGGAGACAGCCACTATTATCTAATTATAAATCTACAGTGTCATTTGATAAAGTGTTCGGATTTTTCTTTTCCACAAGAAAAGCCCCAGTTTTTGTCAACAAATTCCCATAGGGAAACCAAAACAATGCACACCAGTCTGAAGCTAAGTGGAGCCTGGCTTGTGGCACTGTTACTTCCTGGGCACTGCCCTGACACACCCTCCCCAGAGTTGATGCAGTAGGATTTCTCTACCAAGTCCCTTCCTCCCCTACCATCATACTTGACTGGCCTAATATTCATCCCAAAGGGCCCCGCGATCTAGGCTAAAGCCTCTTTGGTGGTAAAAATCAGTGACCACTATTTTTGCATTTTCACAGGTGTCCTCAAAGCCTCAACACAGAGGAGGAGTAAGGAATGGTGGGAATTTCAGGTCCCTGACCAATGGCTGGGGAGACATTGGGAAAAGAAATACCTCAAGGCACAGCTTAATCCCCACTGCCAGAGTACCCTGAAGGACTAGCCCAGGAATAAACAGTCAACCAGCCAGTTAACTAATATTTTTTGAACACTGATTCTGTGCCAGGAACACTGGTAGGCCCTGAGGGATACAGTTGTGGACACAATATAAATGTATCATAATAGAACTCGAATAAATAGCTGCAATTAATTCACTAAGTGATTAAAACATGTACTAGGCTGTGAAGGAGAAACAAAAGGCAAATAAAATGGGGTTCTGACCTGGCCTGAGACGCCCATGATTAAGCTGAGAAATGGTGAATTGGCATTATCTGGGTGAAGAGTGAGGCTGAGAGAGACAAGAGGGTAGAGGCACACTAGTCAGAGAAATGAGTAGACCAAAGCAGCCCAGAAAGTGAAAGGGGCATGGCAGGGGGAAGGTGGTAGCAAGGAAGGGTGCTGAATAGGGTTTGTACCGGGTGAAACCAGTGGTATGGCCACCGCTAATGGATTCTTGCAAGGCTGCTTGAGGTAGAGATGGCTGGTAGCTATGGCTGCTGGTGATGGGAATGGCCAATAGACAGCTGTTGGTGACAGGCATGGAGTGTGGGATTAGAGCTGAACAGCGGTTTTGGCTGCTGGCTGGCATAGCAGTTACTGGTAGGTGTGGCAGGGGTATCATGGCTCCGGTGGTGGACATCAATTATGGCAGTGGGCATCACTGTCGATAACTTATGATGGGGGCTGGGTTCCGTTGGCATAGAAAGCAGTAGGGCTCCGACCCTACTACTCCCAGATGTCTACCCCCTTTACCCATTTACATCATTTATTGAATAAAACGTCTTTTCACCTCTGACTTGAAAAACCCTATTTATTATGTGCTAATGTGTTTGGGGGGGGGTCTACTTCTGGATTATCTATACTCTTACACTGATTTTTGTGTCTATTCACGTGCTAGTATCTTACAGTTTTATTTACTGAAGCTTTTATAATAGATCCTAATAACGGATAAAGCCAGCTCTCTACTTTTTTTTTTTTTCAGGTTTTTCCATGCTATCCTTGCATATTTATTTCTCTATATAAATGTCAGGTTCCTACAGGTATCTTTCTTTAGATCGTGTTAAAGTTGTCAAAATCCTCATCTTTAGGATGATGAGTTGTGCGTTCCAACCCAAGAATATGGTATGGGTTTTCCATTGGTTCAAGTCTCCAATTAGATCATTCCTCTTAGTGCTGTACGTTTTCTTCAAAAAGATCTTGCATGTTCCTGATAAATTTATCCCGAGGTCTATTATCATTTTTGTTATAATTAAAATGGGATTCTTCAGTTATATATCATAATCGGCTATTTGTACATAAAGGAAGTTTGTCAGTTTTGTATATGAATGTTGTTCTGAGAAGTCTTTCTGAATTATCTTACGTTTACCATATTTAAGTTGATTCTCTTGTGTTTTCTATGTAATCAATTACATCATAGAAAAATATCAATAATTTTGCCTCCTCCTTTCCAATTTTTTTGAATTATTATGCTTATTTATTTATTTTAGATTGGGATACAGTTGTTTTACAATGCTGTTAGTTCCTCCTTTACAATTTTTATACTTCCTATTTCTTTCTCTTCTCTAATTGCACTGACTAAAATTTCGAAAAAAGTTAATTCTTACCTTCTTCCTGAATGGAAAACTCTTCTAGTGTTTCACCTTTTAGCATGATATTGTCTTTTAGAGATTATAGGTAGGTAGGGTAGGTAGATATGTTATTTTAAGGACTATTCAACTATTTTATTGAGTTATTTTTTAATTAGGAATAATGTTGAATACCATATCTTTTCAGCATTTCTCATGATCGTATGATTTTTTTCTCCTTTTTTTCTGAATATGATGGAAGAATAGGCAAGGAAGAGAGTAATAACAGCTGGGGATGATTTCATGGAGAAAGTTGTAGTTGAGCTGAGATCTGAAGATGGCTAAGATTTCTGACTTCAAAATGGCAGACTAAATATACATGGTAGTTTCCCTACCTCCGGACTCCAAACCTCTACCCCTTTAACCCCTCTTAAGGTTTTTTTACACCAAAGCTAAGAAATGGGTGCAATATGTGGGCTGAAAATCAGGTGATATTGTTAGATAACTGAAATTTGAGGAACCATTGGGAAACTGAAAGCCAACCAACCCAACTAAAGAGGAAAACAGCAGCCTAGAAGGTGTACAAATTAGGCACCGGGAGCTGTTTTCACAAAATGTAGAAGCAATGCAGAGAGAGGGTACATCACACTTGAAGTCAATGAAACCTGGGAAGGGGTATGGAAAAGGAGAAACCAACAAAAGGATTAAAAGGGGGGATACTGAGGTGTTTATAGCAGATAAGCTGTCCAACCTCTATACATTCCCCTGCCTTATCACCACTGTGAGTCAGGCAACAGCATTTAGGCAGGAGGAAATGCTTGAGTCGGGGAAATACAATAGGGTCCCTAGAGGCTGGCAACCTCTGGGAGGAAAAGGGAGTGGCCATGTCCTGACTGACAACTGATACAATATCCTGCCCATCAACAACAGACCCCAAGGGGCACCTCCTGGGGAACTGCATAAACAGGAGCAGTAAAGAGTCTAGCAAGGAATCACATCAATAAAAATAATTCCATAATCAGTAATCACACAACAAGCTGAAGGGTAGGAAGGATTTTACCAGGCAGACTTAGAGTGAAATGCATTCCCTTCTGCCTGCACTGTATCAACAAAGACATAGGAGCAAGGAAGAACAGGATATGTTTCAAATATAGAACACTGGAGGCAAGAGGGAGATAAGCCTGGAAAGGTAGGCTGGGGCCAGACTGGGGAGGGCATCAGATGCCCAGTGGTGTTGTTTGGGGTTTTTTCTGTAAGTAGTGAGGATGAAGACAAAGGCGTTTATGAGGAGGAGAGTGACAGGATGACAGCTGTGCTTTAGAAAGATGACTCTAATGGGCGTTTGGAGTACAGATAGGAGACAGTGATTTAGGGGGGTCCTGCAACAGCCTAGAGATGACTAAGGCCTAACTGAGGACACTGGCAGGAGGAGATGAAAGGAAAGAAGTGAGATGTTGTAAAGCATCTGTAACTGATTACACTTAAGGGTTGGGGGGAATGAACTGAAGGAGACACAGGTAATGTTAAGTGGCACTTCTTGTACCATGCCCTGAATTAGGGAACAAGAAGAGAACTACATTTGGTTTTTGTTTCTTTCATCATTGTTATTGTTGTTTGGGGAATGAGGAGCTCACTTTGGGACAGCCTGAGTTTGAGGTACCTGCAGGATGTCTAAGTGAAAATGTCCCATAAGCAGTTGGAAGATGCAAATTTCAGGAGAAAGGCCAAAACTAAAATATGTAGACTTGAGAAGTCTTTTGCAAGAGTGGATTAGATCATCCACCAGAGTGGATGAAGGCAAGAAGTAATGAGGAGACTGGGACAAAGGTCACTACAAACGCGGAACAGTTATCTTGGGGACTGACTTGAGTCATTTTCAATAAAGCACAATGTGGAATTTGTTTTTGTTTTGTTTCATTTCTGCTAATCAGAACCAAATATGTTGACCAAGTGATCATGAGAGGAACTCAGTAGAAATAAATTGGTATAAGAAAGAATATGTTCTCCCAACAAATAAAGATTTCCTGTTTGAGTAATGTTGACATAAATAAAGTAGTGCATAATGTTAGAGTTAAATCTTTATTTTGCAATTGGGGAAACTCAAGTACAAGAAAGGTGTAGTGATGCCTCCAAAATCAGTCAGCAAGAGTCAGAGCAAGACTAGAATCCAGTGATTGATATTCTCCCGCAACCCCCATCCCACTAACTCACGCTGCCCTCTCCTGCCACAACTAACAATTGACATGGTTGTTTACTGCACTTGATCCTAAGAACTGCAACCATAAGTGAAGGTGTTTGGTGGGGACAAGGCATCATGTACCAGGCTGACAGTTGTCTATTTAACATAGAGTTAACTATCAATAATTTCTGCCAGAAAGGAAGCCCCGTCAAGAAAAGTCCAAAACAATGGATGCATTTCAAAATCATTTGCGTGTAACACATATTTCAAACTTACATCACTTAAAGTAAGCCACGTGCTCTTGAAAGGTTGTCTGCAAAACAGACGTTTGTAAAGTGAATTATCCTTTCTCCCTTGACTTATAGTACAATTTCTAAGATACAGTCTCAGAGAAAAACAAAATATACTGTGTTTTTAAGACAACCTGATCCTTTCAAAGTCATTAAGAAGTCTGTAACATATGATAAAGATCTGCAAAACACTCCTTGGAGCCTGTGGGAAAAAATTCCGCACCCCATAGCATGCCATCCAAAGTTTCCAACCTCTAACTTTCTAGATTCACGTATTACACACCCCTATACCAGCCCCTTCTTCTAATGACACTAAACCATTAACTCTTCCCCAAACATTCCATGCATAATTGGGTTTTTCTCTACGCCTTTGCTTGCACTGTTCCCTGGTTTTGAAAATGACCTTCTCCGTAATCACCTGTCAAAAGTCCTATCTGTTTTTCTAAATCTAGCTTGAATTTCACTTCCCCATGAAGCCTCCCCTGATGACGCCATAGAGAAGTACTCTCTCCCTGCTCCATACCTCCCACAGGAAAAGAGAACAGAATCGGAGGGCAACCTAGTTCTGGGACCCATTTAAGGTATTACCTACTCTTAAAATGTAGGTCAAATTTACCATTCATTCCTCTGTCCTTAAAATGTGCTATGAACTTGATAGGGATAGAATAGGATAGTTATACAGGTAGTTATAGAAGTCCCAGTAGAGGACGACACATAGAGAGGGAAACCTAGGAAACTCTGGGAGACCACTGTAAGTTAATGATCACTCAAGAAAGCTACTGGAACGTCATGGAACAAAGCAGGCTTGCGTAACTATAAAGCCATAAATAAAAGCACGAGATATGCCCCAGGCCATTAGGTGGAAGGAGAATGTCACCACCCTTCTACTGATTTGAATAAGCACTATGATAATCCTAGCTCAACCTCATAGGGTCAGACACTCTCCTGCCTGATACGAAGGAGGAACTAGGGATGTAAGCCTCACATCGACTTGAAGAAGGTGGTCTTTTCCCCTCCCCATTTCCTTTGACTATAAAATTGTAGCTCACTTAATCCTCAGGGCAGAGGTCCCTCACCTGCCTGCTTCCATCTCTTACAAGCATCCTATATTAACAAATCTACTTCTTGCCTATCACTTTGCCTCTCACTGAAATCCTTCTGCACTGAGACACAAAGAACCGGAGCCTCAGTAAGTCCAGACATCAGGTGAGTGATTCTAATTAAAAGACCGTGGGTTCGAGTCCCAAGCAGGGTTTTGGCCGGGTTCAAGTCCCAGCCACGTGGGTTGAAGTCCCAATATGAGTTACACGGTTTCAAACCAGAGATCATGCTCACTGTTGAGAATATAATGATGAGCAAGAAAGAGTCCATGCTTTCAAGGAGTTCACAGTCAAACCACTAAAACAGGTAAACCACTAAATAGGTAATGGTAATTAAAGTATGAGGAGTGCTGTGATAGGCGTGAGTGTTGGACTCGCTCAGAACCTGTCACTTCTCTCTTCTCTCATTTCTCCCTTTTGGAATGGAAACTTATGTCCTACGACTGTCCTACCATTGTACTTTGGAAGCACATAACTTGTTTGATTTCACAGAGTCACAGCTGGAGGGCAATTTGCCTCAGGATGAATGTATCCTGAATCCTGTTCATATCTAATTTAGATGATATTTACGTGAGACTTTGGACTTTAGGCTTTTAAGTTGATGCTGGAACAAGTTATACAAGTTATGACTGTCGGGGCTATTGAGATAGAATGAGAAGAACATGAATTGGGGGGGCAGGGAGCAGAATGCTATAGACTGAATATTTATGTGCCCCCAAAACTTGTATTTTGAAACCTAATCCCCAACGTGATATTTGGAGGTGGGGCTTTTAGGAGCCCTCGTGAATGGGATTAGTGCTCGTATAAAAGAAACCCCATTATCTTTTACAACGCCCTTATAAAAGAAACTCCTGCCCTTCTTGCACCATGTGAAGTTACAGTGAAAGTATGACCGTCTATGAACAAGGAAGTGGGCTCTCACCAGACACCGAATCTGCCAGCACCCTGATCTCGGACTTCTCAGTCTTCAGAACTGTGAGAAATCAATTTCTGTTGTTTATAAGCCACCCAGTCTGTGGTATTTTGTTACAGCAGCCTGAACAAAGAAAAATGGTGAAGGAGAGGGGAAAACCAAGGATTATTCTTAGGTCTCCAGCTGGGACCACTGGAAGTCATTTACTCAGATAAGAAACACAGAAAAGAAGTAAATTAGGAGTCAGAGTGAGAAGTGAGAGAAGATGATTTTGGTTTAAGGTATGTGGAGTTTGAGTTCCTTTATCACTTGACACTGCCTCTGGCATCCAGGAAAGGTTCAGTTCATATTTGTTATCGTTTTTCTAAATACGGATAGTAAAGAGACAAGTAGAAGAAGACGAGCTCATGAAATAGACTAAGAAGGGATGCCAGCAAGGATGGAGAAAAATCGCAACAGTGTGTAATTTCACAGAAGTCAAAGGTAGAGTGTATTTCAAGGTGAAAGTCCCAGTCTAACAGTCAAATGCTGCCAAGAGGTCAAATTAAAGGATTAGAAATCATCCCTTGAATTTGTCAATAAAATGTTGTTGGTTCCTCCCAGAAGGGCAGTTTCAGTGTCATGAGTGCAGAAGCCAAAGTTGAATGTATTTAAAAGTAAGTGTTGCTCCTAAATGTCCGGCGACAGAGGAATGGATAAAGAAGATGTGGCACATCTATACAATGGAATATTACTCAGCCATGAAAAGGAACGAAACTGGGTCATTTGTAGTGAGGTGGATGGACCTAGAGACTTTCGTACAGAGTGAAGTAAGTCAGAAAGAGAGAAACAAATACCGTATGCTAACACATATATATGGAATCTAAAAAAAAAAAAAAAGGTTCTGAAGAACCTAGGGGCAGGACAGGAATAAAGACGCAGACCTACTAGAGAATGGACTTGAGGACACGGGGAGGGGGAAGGGTAAGCTGGGACGAAGTGAGAGAGTGGCATGGACATATCTACACTACCAAACGTAAAATAGATAGCTAGTGGGAAGCAGCCGCATAGCACAGGGAGATCAGCTCGGTGCTTTGTGACCACCTAGAGGGGTGGGAAGGAGATGTAAGAGGGAGGGGATATGAGGATATATGTATATGTATAGCTGATTCACTTTGTTATAAAGCAGAGACTAACACACCATTGTAAAGCAATTATACTCCAATAAAGATGTTATAAAAGTAATAATAATAATCCTCTGCCCAGAGATGGAAAAAAAAAAAAAAAAAAGTAAGCGTTGCTGAGACTTTCACTTCTGGCTAAGGTGGAATAACAGGGACTGAACATACCCTCCTGCCTGAAACAATCAACCAAAATAAAAGGAACAAAATATATGAACCAACAGTTTTCAGACACTGGGCACCCAAGCAACAAATGACAGTGATCCTTGAGGGATGGGAAACAAATGAGGTGAGTGAGCCCTGCTCCTACCACTGCCCCAGCTTACTACCTGAAAAGAGTTGCTAAGCCATGGCACAGGGAGGGGAAATCCAGACCTAACTTAAGAGAATTTTTGAGTTGATAAAATGGGACTAGAAGTCTAGAGAGGTTAGGAGGTTGGAGTTTGTTGGCAAAGTTTCTGATAGCAGAGAACTCCACAGAGAGAACTCTGGAGACCTATGCAGAGTCCTCCTTGAATATTCAATTGAGTATTGATTAGCACATTCACGTGAGGAAAATTCCCAATCCTGGAAGAAAAAAACACACACTAATAATAAAGGATTAGAGGGAACAATACTCTGAGCTCACGCAGGGCAGGAAATACAGTCTGTTGACAAAGAAGGGGAAAAGAAAGTCATTTCATAATGATAAGTAGGTCAATTTAAGAGGGTGTAACAGTCTTAAACACCTATGTACTTAACAACAGAGCTGCAAAATACGTGAAGCAAAAACTGACAGAGCTAAAGGAGAAATTTTAGAAACCCTCAATTATAGTTGAGAACTGTAACATCTCCCTCTCAGCAACTGACAGAACTACCAGACAGCATATCAGTAAGGATAGATAAGAACTGAATGACACAATCAATATTGATACAACACCCTACCCAATATCAGAAGAATATTTTTTTCAAGTGCACATGGAACATTTACTAAGACGATACTCTAAGCCGTAACACAAGTCTCAAATTTAAAATGATTCTAAAGTCACACAGACATGTTTATTTTTTCTACCAGAATGGAATTAAGTCAAAATTCATTGACAGAAGGATCTCTGGGAAATCACAACTATTTTTAAACTAAACAACACATACTTATAAATGACCAATGGGTTAGACAAGGAAGCAAAAGGGAAATTAAAAACTACTTTGAATTGAATGAAAATGAAAACACAGCATATGAAAATTTGTAGGGTGTAGCTAATACAGTGGTTAAGAGGAGTTTTATAGCATCAAATGCATATATTTGAGAGGAAAAAAGGTCTTCTACTTATGAAACCAGAAAAAGGGCAAATGTAACTCAAAATAAGGAGAATAAAGGAAATAATAAAGATCAGAATGTAAATCCAAGAAATAGGAAACAGAAAAAAAAAAACCAATGAAACCAAGAATTGTTTCTTTGAAAGGTCCAATAAAAATGATAAACCTAAAGCCAGGCTGATCAGGAAAAAAAAAAAAACAAAGCAACCATATAAGGAATGAGAGTAGTGACATCACTACAGATTCTACAAATATTAAAAGGCTATTAAGAGAATATTATGAAAAACTTTTGTTAATAAAGGGCAACAACTTGGGTGAAATTGACAAATTACTTCCAAGACAGCAACTACCAAAGCTCACTCAAGGATAGATAACCTGAATAGACTCATATCTATTAAAAGAATTGAAATGGAGTTTAAAACCTTCCCAGTAAGAAAACTCCAGGCCCAGATGGTTTCACTGGAGAATTCTAGCAAACACTCAAAGAATAAATAATACCAATTTAATACAAACTCTTCTACAAAGTTGAAGAGGAAGGAATACGTCCAAACTCATTCTATGAGGCCAACATTCCTATTACCAGAGCACAGCAAAGATATTATCGGAAAAGAACTACAGGCCAATACTCCTCATGAAAAGTTACATTCTTAGCCAAATTTAACCACCCAAATCCAACCACATTTAAAAGAGATAATACATCATCACCAAGTGGGTTTATCCTAGTATTGCAAGGTTGATTCGATATTTGAAAAAAAAAAAAAAGTCGCCATGGACTAAAAAAGTAAAAACATATGATCATGTCAAAGGTGCAGAAAACACATCTGACAAAAATCTACCATCCATTCCTGATTTTAAAAAAAATTTTTTAGCAAAGTTGGTAAATAAGGAAACTGCCTCAACCTGAAAAGGCATCTATTAAGCAAAAAAAAAAAAAAAGAAAAGAAAAACTTACAGCTAACGATCTACTGATACATGCCACAACATGGATGAATTTCAAAAATATTATACTTAGCCAAAGTCAGATGTAAAAATGTACGTGCTATACTCCATTGACTCCATTGGTATGAAACTCAAGAATAGACTAATCTATAGGGACAAAGAGCAGATAAGTCATTGCCTGGGGCTGGGAGGTGCAGGACTGACTGGGAAGGGGCAACTGACTTTTGAGGTGGTAAAAATGTTCTGCATCAATGATGGTGGTAATGGTTACACAAGTCATGCATAAATTTGTAAAAACTCATTAATGCACATTTAAAAGGTATGCATCTCATTATATGTAAATTATACTCAATAAAGTTGAAATTTAAAAGTAAATGTAGGTGAGGAAGTAGAGATAGAGTTTACCCTATTCTCTGAGACATTTTGGCTGGGAAGGGGAATATCGGATTCAAGGACAGTTTTTGTTTTGTTTATATGTTAAGGAGTCAACTTACTTGAGACTGATTAAAAACTGAGAAAAGGGAAAGATTAGAGATACAGAAGACAGCCTTTTGTAGTCCCACCATCTTTTCCAGCAATCCAAATCTCATGCTTCCCTACTAGACAGGAGTCTCCTTGTAATCAGACGTGCTAAGATTTGAAAATCTGTGCTATGATACCTGGACTTCCAAGGAGACATCTCAAGCAGGCCAAGGGCTTGTCTCTGGGCAGCATATGTGAAATCCCCTACCTTCTAGCGAACCTCCATTAATTACCTAGGCCTCGACTATTGGTTACAAGCAGAGACTCACTTCCCCCACTTCCCTGCTTTTGACATGACTGCCCTCCGAGTATCTAAAGTTAGCTTCTCCCTATGCTTGTACAAATGCTGGAAGTAAGAATCTGAACTTGCAATAAATATTTTTTAACTACCAAGGGAGATTTACTCCATTTTAAGTCTTGTTTGTCCGGTTTCTACTTAAACCTCTCATTTACTTTACCCACCAACTGTTGGACTGCTTTGAATTCTGGGAACAGTTTATTTGGCTTACTTGGGATGGAACTCCTTTCCCAAATGCATTTTAATTTCTCAACATCTATATGCTTGGGAAGTTTCCCAAGTAAGATGTGCAATTAAGCTGGGGCTACCGATGTCAAAACCCAAAGGGGTGGTCGCAGGTCTCGTTGCTTTGGCATACCAGTGGGCTAGACACATGATTCAAGAACGAAAGAAGCTTTTAGTACCGGGTGCCATTTTCACAAGCGGCTCTCGTGACCACTGGCCTTGGAGACTTAAACATAAGAAAGTGGAGCAAGACAAACTAGACAAAATTTGGTGTTTTGTCTCTTTAACAAATAAAAAGAATGCCAGATACACGTGCAGAGAGACCTTACACTTTTAACCTAGCTTCTATTCTCGGAACTAGGGGCAACAGTTCTCATACTGTCACGTCAGCCCTGCAGCTTCTAGGATAAAAGCGTGTATATAGCATTTGTTATCATATGAAAATAGGTCACTCCTGTCCTATTAGCAAAGTAAGCACTTTTTTTTTTTTTTTTTTTTTTTTTTTTTTTAGTAGAAGTGATGGAGATACACTACAACATCCAACTTCTTTCCCAGTCCCTTTTGTGACGCATAATACATGTATCTGAGGTAGCTGGCCTGGGTTAGAGGCTCAACCTATTGCCGGGGTTAGGGGCTCAACCTGTGACAAGGGTTAGAGTTCAGCCTACGGTCGAGGTTAGGGCCTCAGCCTGAGGCTAGGACTGAGACTACATTTAGGGTTAACATGTATGGCCTGGGTTCAGTCTGTAGGCAGGAGCAGAGTAAAGCGACCTGGTCCAAATTAGAAGAAACTTACAAGCTTGGTCTCATTAGCACAAGACTCTGACCAGCCGAGTTAAGCAGCCAGCGTCTGCTTTGGAGGAGGACATGTGAGAGCACCCTCGGAGCCACCGCTTGTGGGTCCTTCAACCTCTGCTGACAATTAGTTGAGAAAGTCATTTCCTCTCACCATGCTTCCCATTACCCAGTCTTCCAAGTGCGGAACGTGATCATTATTTCTCACCATGGGACGAGGAGGTAGGGTGGGAGGAGAGCGAGGAGGGGGCAGTGAGCTTGAATTAATATTTGCAGCTTCTTTTTTCCCCTGTCCGGCAAACCTCCGTCTCATTGAAAACAAAGGCAAGCTTCCTATTTTAACCCTCCAATCATTGGCTCCTGTCTTTGCTCCTACCCTTAATTCGGGTACTTACTGGTTTTCTGAAATTTGAGTATCATTTTATTACCTCCTATACCACCCTAATTGGTTCTTTTCTCTCTGTCTGTGTTCCTTCAGGACCTATCACACATTTTGCAATTAGAAGTGTTAAGGTTTGAAAAGATTTGCAAGGATAGTTGGATTTCCAACTAGAAATCTTAAGCAAGCCAAGAAGTACATACGCTGCTTCTACAGGATAGTTAAAGGGTAGCTTAGTCCTTCCAGAAAGGAATTCACTAAACAACATCTCTATGCAGGGCAATGACTGCATGAGATACTACAGTGGGAGGAGAAGCGAGGAAGACCTGGCATCATTCGATCACCCCGTGGGCTGCTCTGCCTAGTGCCTAGGCCACCACTGACTGCCCCTGATGCCATACCCTGGAATCGCAGCAGCTCTTGGGAGTAGGGATGGTATGGCCAGCTCTAAAAAAGTTTCGTCATGGTCCTTGAGAAGTGAAACTCAAAGTGCACATAATAGGCCAAGAGGAGCATTTAGGTAACAAAGAAGAAATATCGCTGCTGCTACTGATCACAATATTTTAGATCATTTAGGTTTTAGATCAGGATAATATTGTTGGAAACCGGTTTTCTCTTGGTAGTGCAGTCTCTACCCCAAGGGCCAGCAGTCTTTGCCCAACTCCATCAGTTTAGCGGTTCTATGTTCATTTCTTCACGGAGGGGTAACGTCAAACAAAAGCAGGGAAAAAGTCTTTCAGCTTTGGTGTGCAAAAGCTTAGGTTCTGAGGGCACTAGAGAGAACAGAGGGTAAAGTCAATATGTTTACTGAAGAGAGAAGTATTTCGTATTTCCTCAGACTAGAA
The DNA here is from genome assembly GCF_002837175.3 of Physeter macrocephalus. Taxonomy (NCBI): domain Eukaryota; kingdom Metazoa; phylum Chordata; class Mammalia; order Artiodactyla; family Physeteridae; genus Physeter; species Physeter macrocephalus. Next base: position 100,952,327 of record NC_041234.1, read on the forward strand.
GAGACCCTTCACTGTGACAAGGGAAGAGACAGGGAAATACTGAGATTATAGGTGTGCCTGGAACCCAGTGAGAGGGTCTTTGCAACCTGTTTCCTGACCAGAAGCTTGGGAAATGGAGAGGAAAAGAAATTTCTGAGCCCGATCATGGCCTGGAAGGAGCAGAAATGATTTCCAAGTCCTCAAATGAAGCATGAAAGTATCAGAGAAAGCCATTAGAGATGAAGGGGACAAGTGGAAGGAGGTCAAAGGTGCAGCCTGCCTGGTAGATGACATGGAGGACCAGGGGGCTCCCCAGTGTTCATGACCCTGGGAAAAGAGGGAGGTATCCTTGAATAAAATGATATTGAGTTTCGCCATCTAAGGGGTAAAAGGAGTCAAAAAGAAATTAAGCTGCACTATAGAAACCTAAACTTGTGGGCTGAGATTTGAACATACCACCCCAATATGTAGAAATTCACAGTCCCTGAATTAATCCACGCTATGGGTTCCTTAAATCTAGCTGAAAGTTGATTCTTTGGTGGGGGTGGGGGATGTTATTGAACGGTGTCAACTCCCAAAATTATATCACACAGTTGGTTAGGAAAACAGAGGTCCTGAAATGGAACCTCACAGGTGCACAGAATATCAACTTCTCACTGCATGTAAAAATTAGACAGCAATTAAATGCAGACCATGATGCCTGCGGATGGAAAAATTTCCACAGGAGAAGCTGTCACATTTTAGCTATATATATGGAGGTGACGTCAGCTACTTGTACAGTGTAACTCATTTTCTTGTCAGTCAAATATCTGATCTTAGGCATACGGCAGTATGTAACTTACAGCTCTAGATGCACAGAAGCCTGTGTGTGCGCATGCCCACACACACATGTGCACGTGTGCACATCACATTGCTCAAAATGAAAGCCTCCAACCAACAAGGACCTACTGTATATGGGGAACTCTGCTCAATATTCTGTAACAACCTAAATGGAAAAAGAATTTGAAAAAGAATAGATACAGGACTTCCCTGGCAGTCCAGTGGTTAAGACTCTGCACTTCCACTGTAGGGGGGGTGCAGGTTCGATCCCTGGTCCAGGATCTAAGATCCCGCGTGCCACCCGGCACAGCCAAAAAAATTTTAAGAATTTAAAAAATAAAAGACTTCCCTGGTGGCACAGTGGTTAAGAATCCGCCTGCCAGTGCAGGGGACACGGGTTCGATCCCTGGTGCGGGAAGATCCCACAGGCCGCAGAGCAACTAAGCCTGTGTGCCACAACTACTGAGCCTGCGCTTTAGAGCTCGTGAGCCACAACTACTGAAGCCCACATGCCTAGAGCCCAAACTCTGCAACAAAGAGAATCCACCACAATGAGAAGCCCGCACACCACAACAAAGAGTAGCCCCCGCTTGCGGCAACTAGAGAAAGTCCACGTGCAGCAACGAAGACCCAACGCAGCCAAAAAATAAATAAATAAATAAATTTATTTTTTAAACAAACAAAAAAACATAAAAAATAAAAATAAAAGGATGAATTTTTTAAAAAAGAAAAAGAATAGATACATGTATATGTATAACTGAATCACGTTGTTGGACACCTGAAACTAACACAACATTGTTAATCAACGATATGCCAATACAAAATAAAAATTTTAAAACAATATCAAAGGCGCCAGATGAATGCAAATATCCTCTCCTCCAGATCTTAGTTTACATATTTCTAGGTATGCTTTTAAAGTGCTAACTCTAATAGCAATCATAGGTGACTGTCCATTAACCGTACATCTCAGACCTCCTCCTGGAACCCTTGGGAGGGGTGCCTGCTGCCATCACTCTCCCTCTTCATGTCTTATCTCAATGCTCTCTTGAATTCTGTCACCTTCAGTCCGGAAGTGACTCAAGGCCCAACTTCTCCAGACCACCCCCAGCTTCTGATGAGTCTGCCCTATTTTTCATGTCCTCAATTCTGACAACCCAGGCCACTCTTCCATACACTCCTCCTCTGACAATTTGTCAGTCTTCTCCCCACAAAATGACCAGCACTGGCCGCTCTGATGATTCATTAGATTTCCTCCATGCCTTTCAGATGTCTACTTATTTTTCTGATTGATAAGGTTTGACCTAAGGAGGCAGCAGAGTGTAATGACAAAAAGCACCAGACTTGAAGTTCTTACACTCACAAAGCTTCAAGGTCAAGTCTCTTTCTGCCACTGACTAGCTGGGGACCTTTTAACCAGTCACTTCACAGTTCTCAGGCCTTAGTTTCCTCGTTGGTAAATTTCAGGGGTAAACTAGACCAAGATTCAGTAAGCGGGAGACCTGTGTGGTAAACTGGGCCCACGGATGTATTTTGTCTGGCCTGCACAGTGTTTAATTTTCTTTTTAATGATGAATAATACACACTCTCCTTTCCCAAAGTGCCCACCACTCTTTAATGCCTTCTACCCAGTGACTTCACTCATGGGCATTTGCATTCAGGACACTGGGTCAGGCGTTTTGTACCTAATGTTTGTTCCACTCTGATGGCTCCTCGTGCCTTATCATTCTTTCACTCTTCCAACAGACACCTCCCACTCCACACCAAGCTAGGACCGGAACTAGGTTTTCACAGTTGGGACTTCAGATGTCTCTCTGCCGTAATTCACAAAGAACCTACCCCATCCACACTGATCCACAACTCCAGTCAGTCTCCCGCCTCCTCCAGATCACCAGTCAGTCACTCTGCATGGGACAGGCCATCCCAGGACACTCTACTATTCCAGAACCCTCTGGCATTCTGAGGCCAGAAACAACAGGGAGCACCACCCAGGTTCCAATCCCTTCAAAGAAAAAGGCTTTCAAATGTTCATAAAAGCAGCTCAGCAGGCTTTTTGGATATCAAATCTCTCTTATAAAACAACATTTTGATGTGTTAAATGTAAATCAATTGGAAGCACATGGATTCCAAGGTCCTAAAATGTGCCCAGGCTTGAAAACGAAGGCAAACATCTTAGTGCAGTGCCTGGGGACATTTGCTAGCTGCAAAATATTGGTGGGTAAAGTGGTTTTATTTTTTTATTTTTTTATTATTATTATTATTATTTTTCTTTTTTTGCGGTACACGGGCCTCTCACTGCCGCGGCCTCTCCGGTTGCGGAGCACAGGCTCCGGACGCGCAGGCCCAGCGGCCATGGCTCACGGGCCCAGCCGCTCCGCGGCATGTGGGATCCTCCCGGACCGGGGCACGAACCCGTGTCCCCTGCATCGGCAGGCAGACTCTCAACCACTGCGCCACCAGGGAAGCCCTAAAGTGGGTTTTGATACTCCATAGGATCTCAACTACAGTCAGGTTTCTGGACCCTATCTCTTCCCATCCCTTTGCTGCCTTCTCACTCCAGTGCAGCCCAGCAGTAATACCAAGTCACTAACCAGTAATAAAAGGAAGATGCTAATGCCATGTATGTCCTCAGGGAGACCTAAAGGCCAGAGGCAGAGACTTGTAGCCAGCTTTCATGTAGCCCCATGTCTGATGGAAGACTCTCCTGTAGAGCTGGGAAGACATTTTCTTCAATATCAAGTTTCAAATCTGATGGAAAGAAATTCCTACTCTCAGGGAACTCCCTATCCAGCTAGTAAGACGAAAACAACATCCAGAGCATACTCAATAAGAAGATCACATAGATTAAGCTCCTAAAGCTGGTATTGACAAAGAAAACATAACCATGACTCAGACTGTCTTTAGACTCATATTCTTTGCTACTTAGAACAATATAATTTATGGGTGCTAATAATAACAAGAACGATACTAATAATAATAAGGTCTTCCGTTTATCAGTGCCCCTATGTGATAGGCACTGAACTAGGCATCTTATATCCATGTGTATACATTCTATTATTTAATCCACCCAACAATGCTGCAAGGTAGACATTAACAGCCGTATTCAGGAGATATGGAAACAATCTCTGACAACAGGGTTATATGTAGTTCATGAACATTTAGGTGCTTTCTGGTCCCACATACTCTACTGAGTACTGTATTTGTACTCCCTTTCTTCACTGACAATGCCAGATAAACACCATGTTCGTCCCCTATTCTATAGTCCCTTTCCAACAAGCACTGGACTCTAAATGCCCTGCGTGTTCAATCCATAGTGGTAACTAAATGACTGACTTTGTCATTCAGGTTTGACTCTGTTAGAGCCATATTTAAGCTGCACTTGCTGGTGCCCAGGTGTCATATGGAGTTTTGCATCAACCAGTGCTCTTGATTTTTTACATACCTCCCTCCTAGTCTCCACAGCACTGAGGTATGAGTTCGTGGTTGTCTTGGCCAGGAGACAAATTTGAGATAAAGAAAACTGTGCTGGGGAAACGGTGGGGGGGATACATTGGTAGATTGGGATTGACATATCCACACTACTATATATAAAATAATTAACTAATAAGGACCTACTGTATAGCACAGGGAACTCTACTCAACACTGTAACAGCCTACATGGAAAAAGAATCTAAGAAAGAGGATATATGTATATGTATAACAGATTCACTTTGCTGTACAGCAGAAACACAACACTAACTCAACTATTCGCCAATAAAAATTTTAAAAAATTAGAAAGACAACCGTGCTGCACAATGATCGTTCCCCTCCCATCTGATGACTACGGCTTTCTCACTGCACAACACTGTAACTCAACTATACGCCAATAAAAATTTTAAAAAATTAGAAAGACAACCGTGCTGCACAATGATCGTTCCCCTCCCATCTGATGACTACGGCTTTCTCACTGGTCAGGCCCATCACTCCTGCATGGTTTCTGCTTCCCTGGGGGAGAGTCCAGGAGCTTCCTGAGGCTCATGTGCCCACACCGGTTCACCAGCTGTGTCCAATGAACCCTAATCCCAGTTGAGGCTCAAACTGGGTGGGACCAGGGGACTAGCTGGTTTCAGTGAGTAGAAATGTGGTGGGCTAGAGAGTCAAGGGCCAAGGTCTTAACTAGGTAGGGAAAGTCACAGGAATTTCTTGACTAACCCAACCTGGAGGACAATTATTGAACCAATGAAACTTGAAACCTCCAGAGGACATAATTACAGTAACTTTCAAAAATTTTTATCCATATCAATCCTCATTCATAGGAATTCTTACAAAGAGACTCATTATTTCTCACAAATTGGGAAGCTAGTTGGCATCCTGCACAGGAACTACATGCCAGACAGCCTGGGTTCAAATCCCAGCTCTACCACTTACCCTACCTGCGTTACCTTGGACAAGTGTCTTCACTTCTCCATGCCTCTGGTTTTTTTTTGTTTTTTTTTTTTTACCACCTGTAAAATGGGGCTAATAAGAGTACCAACCTCAGAGCACTGCTGTGATGATTAAATGAATAAATACATAGGAAGCCTGTGAAACAGTGCCTGGTAAATGCTTAATAAATGTTGGCTTTTTGTTACCGTAATAGATGGACACTGAGTGGCTCTGATTGAAGGCGGGGTAGGTGTGGGCATCCCAGAGCCCACCCCCTCACGTGGTACACTTTGAAAATCACTGCTTTACTACAAGCTTCCACCCAGTTCCAGAGCCCCCTCTACAGCATCTGACCTCTTCTTAACGCTTGCAGGGATGAGGGCCTCATTACCTTAAAAATATGTTACTATCTCTAATTATCCCAGACATCAACGTCTTCTCATAGTGACTCGGAAGTTACCACCCAGTGGTGTGGGAGGTGCCACTAATGCAAGAGGCAACAGGGTAGAGCAGAAAGCAGTTGTCCTTTCGTCCGAAAGGCCTAGAATCCCGTCTCAGCAACTTCTTAGCTGTGTAACTTTGGGGAAGTCACTTAACCTCTCTGAGCCTCAGTTTCCTCATCTGGAAAATGAGGATAACAACATTATCTAAGGCACAGGCTTGTGCTATGGACGGAATTGTGCCCCACTCCCCCAAATTCCTATGTTGAAGCCCTAATCCTCAATGTGACTGCATGGGAGATAGGATCTTTAGGAGGTAATTAAGGTTAAATGGGGTCATAAAGGTGGGGCCCTAATCTAATAGGATTGTGGCCTTATAGGAAGAGAAAGAGAGAAAGTTCCCCTCTCTCCCTCTTTCCTTCCCTCCACGAGCACACAGTAAGGAAAGGCCAAGTAAACGCATAGTGAGAAGGCCACTGTCTGCAAGCCAAGAAGAGAACTCTCGGGGACTTCCCTGGTGGCACAGTGGTTAAGACTCCACAGTCCCAACGCAGAGGGCCCGGGTTTGATCCCTGGTCAGGGAACTAGATCCCACAAACATGCTGCAACTAAGAGTTCGCATGCCACAACTAAGGAGCCCACAAGCCGCAACTAAGGAGAGCGCCTGCCACAACTAAAGGAGCCCGCCTGCTGCAACTAAGACCCAGCACAACCAAATAAATAAATAAATAAATAAGAAAATTATTTTAAAAAAAAAAAAGAAAGAGAAAGAGAGCGAGCTCTCACCAGGAACTGAATTGGCCAGCACTTTTCATCTTAGACTTCCCAGCCTCCAGAACCGTGAAGAAATAAAATACTGTTGTTTAAGCCACTCAGTCATGACAGCCCTAGCTGACTAATACCGTTGCTATGAGGATGAAATGAGGTAATGTGTGTAAGGTGCCTGGCACAAAGGCAGCACTCAAGAAGTGGAGTTATTCTTATTTTTAGTTCTTAGTTCTGCCCTGGCCAGATAATTAAAGGCAGATGGCAGGGAGAACTCACCACAGCAGTTTGCCAGACTCAGTCAGTACTTGCCTCTTAATTTGGACTCATCTCCATGACTACTGTAAGCTCCCTGAGGGCAGAGAACAGGTTTTAGTCTTTTCTGTAGTTCCATCACCTAGAACAGGGTGGACGATGGGGGTAAATGCTGGGGTAATGAATGAATGAACACACAACGATACCTATTAGTGGGCATTTGGAAGCCTCCTGGCCACAGAGAACTTGATCCTTGCACACAGAAGCCTGAGGATGATTTGTTCTTATCTGGGGCTCTTTAACAGCAAGCTTGCTGCCCCTCAGCCACAGAGAACACTGTGGCACTGAGCAGAAAAAACAGCCTGCCACAGTACCAGGCTCCTTTAGCAGTGGAGCTCACGAGATTCCTGCACATCTCGACCCCACATTTGCAAGTTTTCTCACTTACTGGGAGACATAACATGCTTCTACTCAGGACATGTCCCCCTTGTCAAAAGAGGCAATTCCAAACGATGTTTCAAAAGGACCAAGTTAGTTCAACGCTAACTTTGCTAGGCAGGTCTCGTCAGACTTATCATCTTAACCCATTACTTTGAGTGAAATAACTACAGCTGTTTTTCGCAGAACTGTCTCAGAGCTGATGGACAGCGTACTAGGAATAATTGTACTGAATGATTTTCTAAATCTTTTGGAAGAACGGGAGTCAACCGGGACCCTTATTATTGTTTGTGCATGTGTGTGTAGTTAAAATTATTCTTCTTTGTGTGAAGTGAAGTTCGGTTTGGAACCATAGGTAATAAAGGTTGGGCCAACAGGGCTTAGTAATATAATGCAAATCCTTTAATAATAGAATGTGGTGCTATAAAGCAGACACAGCACCACACCTCAGAAAAGTTTTCCCAGAACACAAGAGGCAGAAGGGAAGGAAAGAAAAGACAGAGAGAAAACATTAGAATGGTAACAGCAGTTTGATATGGGAAAAGCCACCTAGCGCCTAGAAGGTGAGAGGATACATGACCTGGACATGAATATTTTTCTCCAATAGTAAGGAGTGGATTTTCCGAGAGCCATTCAAATTCTTCTGCCCAATTGCCCATGGGATCTATGGCAAATCTGGGAGTAGAATAATAATAATAATATAAGTAACAACAGCTAGCATTCATCGAACGCTTATACTAGGCCAATCACATTGCAAAAGTTAGTTCATTTAATCCTCACAACATCCTTGTGAGTCAGGTATTATCCCTGAGTTACGGACAGGGAAACTGAGGCTCAGATGGGGTTATGTGAAGGGTCCAACGTCAAACAGCTTAGAGCAGAGCCCTGATTTGAATCCATATTTGACAGACTAAAGAGAAGCACTCTATTAAACTGCCTCTCACCTCATCTACTGATCAGGCTGAGGCCAGTACAGTTCATGCCTTTCTCCAATCCTGTCAGTGACTGTATAAACTCTCATCATGTCCTTTCTTTCTTTTCCTTTAAAAAGATGCAGCTTCTTCGGTCTGAAATCTGTTTTCATTAGGCTGGGCCCATCCCTTTGGCCATTTCCATTAAGTGTGCGGCTCCGTGGGTGTGGATATGTATGTGGGTGCTGTGTGGGCAACAGGCAGCGGGGGTGGGGGGGTGGGGGGGAGGCGGGTGAAGGAGGGAAGACTGGGGGTAAAACAAGGCTGTTCAGAGGCGGCCTTGGGCGCGTAGCTCTGTGGCTAGATGCTGCATCGCATTTCTTTTTCTGTTAAACAGCCTTCACCCTACAGACTCCAAAAGCCCCCAGAGCCTGCAATCAGGAAAAGCAGAGGCTGAAATGGCCTGGAAGCACCTGATGCCTACTCCACCTGATGGGAGATTGGGATTCTTGGTGGATCTGAGGCTTCTTGAAGCCCTCCCAGGGAAGAGGCTCCCTTTGGAAGAGAGCTTGTTCCACTGTAGGGCGCTGGCTCCTCCTGCAGGCCTGCCCTGGGAATGACCTCTTTTAAGCTCTGCCTGTCTGTTCTTCCCCTTGGAGATGAAAAGATACACCCCGAGGCAGTCACCCTCCCCCTCCCACTTCTGGCCCCCTCCAAAGTGGGTGGAAGAAGAAAGAATCATGGAGGAAAGGGCCACCCACCCCCTCCCCCGTTCCACTCCTGGCCAATTACTCTGAGCCTAAGCAGCAACCCTTTTGGAGGGAGGTTTGATGAACTATTCATCACACTCCTAAATAATTCATTTCCCTTTGAGAGCCAGCAGCCCACAGGAGCTGTAAGGTTTTCTTAAGTTGACACCTTTTGAGAGATGAAAAATAAAGCAAAAGCCCCCTTTCGGAGAAACCACAGTTGCTTTATATGCCGTTTCCTGCATCTTTCTTGCGATGTTACAGGGGTCCTTGTGCCCCATTCCTTGTGATTGGTCTCCTATTGTGTGTTCTTTGTTTTTTGTTATTCAAACAACTCTACTTTGTAGGATCCCCTGTGCAGAGGCTTCTAGCATTTTCTCTTTCTCCCCTGGCCCCTATGGGCTTCCAGTGTCTAACAACCAACAGCCTTTAAATTGAGGATACAGGAGCCAGAGGTAGGCACAAGATGGGGGGTGGGGGGTGGGGATTGGTTGCCTCAAATGAGATGTGGCCAGAACCTTTCAGGGAGTTCAGGATCTCTCCTTTGTTCCGACTTTGGCTGCCCTGACACAGCTCCACTACTTGTCACTCTGCGAAAATCTTCCCTCCCCTTCCTTGATTTTTAGCAAAAGAAGAGCTCCAGCGAGCTCTCCTCTGGGCCAGCCAAGGGCAAATGCCACCCACGTACCCCAGAGACCCATTTTCTATACAGGAAGCAGGCTACAGGGGATTGTGAGGGTGGAAGATGGCAGGCTGAGACTAATTATCTTCTCTGGCACTGACCCCGCCTCCTCCTGCTGGCCTTACAGCTCTGGGGCTCTGACTGCGCCGCCCTGATAACAGTGGCACCCATCCCCATCTGCCACGCTCCAGAGGAGACTGAGCAGAGCAGTCCTGGGCAGGAGCCCCCATTCGCCCACCCACACTGACCTGTGCCTAGTATCTTTCTCTTACCCGCACTTGTTAGAGAAAACATAACAGATTTGGAGCCAGAGTAAATAAAAGGATTTAGGATGAAAAATGAAATGGACACATGCACCAAAATAGTTTAGCCTTCAAACTCACCCTGCTTCAACCAAACATCACCCAAGAAAATTAATACAATTAGGAATGCTGCTTACTGTACAGGCAGAAATCCTCACTGATTAGGTGAGCAAGCAGAGAGCCTGAGGTATGCCTCCCTTTAAGCAAATACAATGAGGAAATCCAGCTTTCTCAAATGTTTCCCTCTTAGCGTCCGCTGCTCTAGTTTACTTCCAAAACGTTTCATATGTGCTTCTATTTGTCAGCAATGCTTCTGTTTGTTTTTTTTTTAAGACCAGGATTGCTTTAATAAGAAAAGTGGGTTGATATAAAAGAAGGTTCACAAGACTGAAACTCTAAAAGCACTTAACAGTATAAAGTACATTGAGGTAGCCCAGAACATAGAGTGTGGCTTGGGGCATGCTATGAGCAGATCCAGAAAGTTGCAAACATTGGACGTCCACCATCACCTCAGTGCTACAATTACGTTTCACCTTCCAGGTAAGAATATAATTTCACAACAGCACAGAGGAATAAACAGATTTAACTAATAAGAGATATTCCCTGTCATGGTTAATTTTATGCATCAACTTGACTGAGCCACAGGGTGCCCAGATATATGGTCAAACATGATTCTGGGTGTGTCTATGAGGGTGTATTTGGATGAGATTAACGTGAGACTGAATAAAGCAGATGGCAATGCCTAATATAAGTGGGCCTCATCTAATCAAGTGAAGGTCTGAACAGAACAAAAAGGCTGACCCTCATGCTAAGAAGGGAAAACTCCTGCCTGACTGCTTAAGCTGGGGTATTGGTCTATTCCTACCTTCAGACTTGAGCTAAAATATTGGCCACTCTTGGATCTTAAGCCTGCCAGGTTTTGGATTAGAACTTACACCTCTGGCTCTCCTGGTGCTCAGACCTTCAGACTTGGACTATAAGTACACCATCAGCTCTCCGGGGTGTCCACCTAGCTACAGAATTTGGACTTCTCAGCCTCTACAATCACGTAAGCCAACACCTTACAACAAATCTTTCTTTTTCTCTCTATTATATATATATCCTATTGGTTCTCTTTCTCTGGAGAACCTTAACATAGTCCCTGTGTTATAGATCAGGGCTCTCCAAACTGTGATCCTGTCCCCACAGGTAAATATTTTCAGTATGTTCCCCAATAGGTGGATATTTGACACTAAACTGCCTGGAATCAAATCTTGACTCTGCTAGTCATGAGCTGTATGATCTTAGACAAGTTACTCAACCTCTCTCTCTACCTCAGTTACCTAAATCCAAGACATGAAAATACTAATAATGTTATTAACACCAGGAGTTTTGTGAGCATTAAATGATTTAATATACGTAAAGTGCTTCCACATGGAAAGAGCTACATAAGTGTCATTATAAATGATTACATTACTGAGATTACAAAACTAGAAAATCTTAGTAAAGATTACGTAAATATAAATACAGACTTTACTTTAACATTATATTCCCACATGTCTCTTGACAGACCACTGATCTAGATAATGTACAGTATAAGCAAACTATCAGCCATGGGCCAAACCTGGCCCACTGCCTGTTTTTATTACAGCCTATAAGCTAAGAATGTTTTTTATATTTTAAAATGGTTGGAAAACAATCACAAGAAAAATAATATTTTGGAGGATTGTTTCAAGATGGCAGAGTAGAGAGACCCTGAGCCCACCTGCTCTCATGGCACACCAAAATTACAACTATTTACAGAAAAACTTTTGACAAGAATGATCGGAGTCTACCAGAGAAGATCTACAACTAAAGATATAAAGAAGGAACCACAAGAAGACAGGTAAGAGGGCCGGGGTCACAGTATAGTCAAGACCCATAACCCTCGATGGGCAAACCACAGATGAGAGAATGATTACCATTTCAGAGGTTCTCCTGAAGGAGCAAGGGGTCTGAGCCCCTCCTCAGGCTCCTCAGCCCAGGAGTCCTGCACTGGGAAGACAAGCCCCCAGGACGTTTGGCTTTGAAGGCCAGCAGGACTTGCTTTCTGGAGACCCAGGGGCTGTGGGAAATAGACTCCACTCTTAAAGGGAGCAGACAAAATCTCACGTGCTCCAGGACCCAGGGCAGAAGCAGTAATGTGAAAGGAGCCTGCGTCAGACCCACCTGCTGATCTTGGAGAGCCTCCCAGAGAGGCAAGAGGCAACTGGGACTCCCACTGGGGACACAGACCCTGGAAGCAGCCATTTCTGGGAGGTCCTTCTACCACGTGGACACTGGTGCTGGCAAATGCCACTTGGGAGTCCTCCCCCTGGCTCCCTAGCCTCAGGACCCAGCCCCGCCCACCCCCACCAACCTGTAGACACCAGTACTATTGGGATGCCTCAGGCCAAGCATCTAGCTGCGGGGGAGGGGACACAGCTCCACCCACCAGCAAGCAAGCCGAGACCACAGCCACCCCTGGACATGGCCCTATCCACCAGAGGGCCCAGGACTCAGCCCCACACACCAAATGCACAAGCACTCGACCGAGGACCCTCCAACCGCCAGCGACACTGGGCTCCAGCTCCACCCACCAGTGGGTGGGTGCTTGCTAGCCCCATGACTACCGCAACCCCGCAGCCTGCCGTGGCAGGACCCAGCCAAACCACCAGCAGGCCAATACCAGCTCTGACCCCAGGATCTGGCCCCACTCACCAGGTGGCCAACACAAGCTTTGTGACATCCTGGGTCCCACAGCCATCTGTCCGGACCCAACTCCACCTACCAGTGACCTGACACCAGATCTGGGACTCCTGGGCCCTGCATCCAGAGACCCCAGGACCAGGCTCTGCCCACCAGTAGCCTGGCAATAGCCCCAGGATGCAGCTTGACCCACCAATGAGTGGGCACCAACCCCAAGATCTCCTGGCCCCAGACCCCACCTACTAGCAGAAGGACACTGACCCAAGCAACATCACAGCCCGGTAACCTGCCTTGCCAGTACCCAGCCAACACATCAGAGGGCTGGCACCAGTCAACCAAGTGGGTATAGGGACAACGTATCTCAACAAAATAAAGGCAATATATAAGCCCACAGCTAACATCATACTCAACAGGAAAAGCTGAATGCATTTCCTCTAAGATCAGGAACAAGACAGGGATGCCCACTCTCATCACTTTGATTCAACATAGAAGTGGAGGTCCTAGCCACAGCAATCAGACAAAAAAAAAGGAATAGGAGAAATTCAAATTGGAAAGGAAGAAGTAAAACCGTCACTGTTTGCCGACAGCACGAAATTATACATAAAAAATCCTAAAGACACCACCAAAAAACCGCTAGAGCTCATCGATGAATTCAGCATAAGTTGCAGGACACACGATTAATATACAGAAATCTTTTGCATTTCTCTACACTAACAACAAACTATCAGAAAGAGAAATTAAGGAAACAATCCCATTTAAAAATTGCATCAAAAAGAAAATAATACCTAGAAATAAACCTACCTAAGCAGGTAAAAGAGCTATGCTTGGAAAATTATAAAACTGATGAAAGAAACTGAAGATGACACAAACATATGGAAAGATACACAGTGTTCATGGATTGGAAGAATATTGTTAAAATGATCATAGTACCCAAGGCAATCTAGAGAGTCAATGCAATCCCTATTAAAATGCCAACAGTATTTTTCACAGAACTAGAATAATTTTAAAATTTGTATGGAAACATAAAAGACCCCAAATTGTTAAAACAATCTTGAGAAAGAAGAACAGAGCTGGAGGAATTACGGTCCCTGACTTCAGACTATGCTACAAAGCTACAGTAACTGGAACAGTAAGGCACTGGCAGAAAAATAGACACATAGATCAATGGAACAGAATTGAGAGCCCTGAAATAAACCCATGCACTTATGGTCAATTAATCTATGACAGAGAGGCAAGGATACACAATGCGGACAGGACAGTCTCTTCAAAAAGTGGTGATGGGAAAATGGGACAGCAACATATAAAAGAATGAAATTAGAACATTTTCTCACACCATATACAAAAATAAACTCAACATGGATTTAAGACCTAAATGTAAGACCAGAAACCGTAAATCCGCTGGAAGAAAACATAGGCGGAACACTCTTTAACATAAACTGTAGCACTATTTCTTTGGATCTGTCGCCTAAGGCAAGGAAAACAAAAGCAAAAATAAACAAATTGGACCCAATTCAACTTAAAAAGCTTTTGCAAAGCAAAGGAAACCACTGACAAAATGAAAAGACAACCTACGGAACAGGAGAAAATATCTGCAAATAATATGACAGATAAGGGCTTAATATCCAAAATATATAAACAGCTCATACAACTCAATGTCAAAACAATAACAACCCGATTAAAAAATAGACACAAGACCTGAATATACATTTTTTGCAAAGAAGACATACAGATGGCCAACAGGCATATGAAAAGATGCTCAACATCACTAATCACCAGAGAAATGCAAATCAGCGTTCTGTAATAACCTAAATGGGAAAATAATTTGAAAAAGAACAGATACATGTATATGTATAACTGAATCACTTTGCTGTACACCTGAAACTAACACAACACTGTTAATCGACTATGTTCCAATATAAAAGTTTAAAAAGCAAAAACAAACAAAAAACTACAGTGAGATATCACCTCACACCTGTTAGAATGGCTAACATCAAAAAGACCACAAATAAGAAATATCGGCGATGATGTGGAGAAAAAGGAACCCTTGTACACTGTTGGTGGGGATGTAAATTCGTGCAGCCACTATGAAGAACAGTATGGAGGTTCCACAAAAAAACTAAAAATAGAACTACCATATGATCCAGCAATTCCACTCTTGGGTGTATATCCAAAGAAAATGAAAACAGTAATTCAAAAAGATACATGCACCCCAATGTTCATAGTAGCATTATTTACAACAGCTGAGATACAGAAGCAACCTAAGTGTCCATCAACAGATGAAGGGATGAAGAAGATGTGTGTGTGTGTGCGTGCGTGTGTGTGTGTGTGTATACACACAATGGAGTGCTACTCAGCCATAAAAGAAACAAAATATTTCCCTTTGTAACAACATGGATGGATCTGAAGCGTATTAGGCTTAGTGAAATAAGTCAGACAAAGACAAATACTGTGCATTACCACTTATATGTGGAATCTTAATAAAAATGAATATTTTAAAAAGAAAATATTTTATGACACATGAAAATTATATAAAATTCAAATTTCAGGTTTATAAATGTTAGTGGAATATAGCTGTGGTCAGGCATTTATATGTTGTCTCTGGCTGCTTTCCTGCTACAGTGGCAGAGCTGGGATAGTCTGTATAGCCTGGAAAGCCTAAAACATTTACTATCTGCGCCTTAACAGAGAAAGTTTTGCCAAACTTTCTCTAGAGCTCTGTTTCTCAGTGTCAAAAATCACCTGGATCATGTGGTAGAACTGGAGAGCTCCAAACCATGCCTTAAATGCTCTGAATATGTAATGGAGCCTAATAATATCCGTTTTTCTAAATCTCCTGAAGAACACCAGCTCCATCCAGGCCCAGGCTTTAAACATCACTTAAGTTCTAATGACACCCAAGTCTTTATCTCTAGTCCAGAGTTTTCTCTTAGGATCTTGGATTTATGAGTCTAGAACCTATTTCACATCTCTGCATAGATGACTAATTGACACCTTTGACCTGGCATATCTAAAGCTGGACTTTTGATTTTCCACCTCACATGCTCTGCCAATCTTTTCCACCTCCAATCTTCCCCACTTCAGTTAATGGCACTAGCAGTTACTTAGGCAAAAACCCTAGGAATCTTTCTTGATTGCTCTTTGCTTGATCCTGGGTGTTCCATCGATCGGAAATCCTGTTGCCTCTGCCTCCAACGTGTAAGGAATCCAATGACTTTCAACCATGTTCACCACCACGACCCTAGTCCAAGACATTGTCAAGGCTCACCTGGATTACTGCAATTGCCCCCTAACTATTCTGCCTGCTTCCACTTGTTAAAATGTAATATTCAGTAAGATAAACTCGTGATTCAAATAAACACATGTCAAAGATTTGGGCCAATGCATTAATGCAGGAACAAGTAAGATCTTAAATCTAGTCCAAAGACCATTTGAGAAGCTAAATATTTCTAGTAATGTTAGGATATTATTTATGGGTTAGATACAAAACTAGTTAATATCCAACGAAGCCATAACTATAAACTTTGGGCAACAATCTACAAATTATCCTCTGACTCAAAAGGTTATACAACAGCCTAGACGATAGAAAGTCAAGTCCAGCACTGTACTGAAGAAAAGGCTCAGTAACGTATTTTACTGAGTTCCAAGTTTTCAATACTTTTTCTGACACGCCCTTGTCCTTCTCTGCATAGAATATTATTCCACATAACAGCCTAAATGATCATTTTAAAGCATAAACAGGATCATAAAACTAAAATACAAACTCCTTACTATAGCCTACAGAACTCTATGTGACTAGTCCCCCTCCTAGCTTTCTGACCTCAAATCCTACCACTTTCTCACTCGTGCACTATGCTTTGGTTTCCCCAGCCTCAGTTCCAATTCCTGGAACACATTAGGCTTATTCTTACCACAGGGCCTTTGCAGTTACTCTTCCTCATACCTGAAACTAACTTTGCCCAGATCTTCCCTTGGTTGTCTCCTTCTCATCACACAGGACTCAGCTTAACTATCACCTCAGAAGCCCTGAAATACCTACCTATTCACCCTGTTAGTCCTTAAATCACCCTATTTCCTTCATAGCAATTATCTCTTTAGTTTTGTTTGACTATGTCTCGCCCCACCGTTAAAAAGCAAATGGCATGGAAGGATGGGCCTCTGTCCTGGTCATAGATGTCCCCAACAGCTAGCATAGTACTTGACACATGATAGGTGTGCAATAAATATTTGTTCAGTTCACTGCTCTGGAATGCATTCCGAGTTCTGGCCCTGTGTCTGTCACTAACTGGCAACTCTGGATTTGGGCAAGTCCTTTCTCTCCCTCGAACCTCAGTTTTACCACCTAGAAGATGATGGTGTGGAATTAAATGATCTGTGAGGTACGTACCAGCTTTATAATGCAATCAAAGATTTTGCAAACTGATATACTGAAGCCACTTTCCAAAAGCAGCCAAGAATAGAGGAGCAGGAATCATCAACACCACCATCACTGACTACACAGTAAGCATTTATTCAGGCGTCTTCCCTGCCAGACGCTATGCTAAAAGTTGAAAACACAGCAATTGATTGGAAAAAAAAAAAACAAACCCATACCCTTCCCATACAGGGATGGTAATCTAATTTAATTAGGGAAATATTCCATATACATGCAAAACAAAGTAACAATACAAAGTACTATACTAATTGTCAAATGAATTGTAAACATAATAATAAATAATAATTTTGATAGCTAAAGTGTACTGAGAGCTTACTAGGTACCGGCACTACTCTTAAAAATTTATATGTATCAAGTTATATAAACCTTACAACAAACCTGTAAGAGTACCATTTTTAAAAGCCCTAAGAAATAGACACTAGTTATACTATGCCTATTTATCAATAGCAAGTGTTACTAGAATGTATAAGATCTCACCAAGGACTGAGTAATAGGCAGTCTTGGAAAACAAAACAAAACAGGAACTGAGCTGAGCCTCAAGTGAAGAATGGGACTTAGACAGCTGAAGTGGAAGAGTGAGGCCATTCCAAGAAGAAGGAACAACTTGAGGCAACACATTGAAGAGGAAATCCATTTCACAGTTTCAGGGCATGAGGAGCTGAGTGCTTTCACTGGAGCAGAATTGTCTGGTAAAACTACTGAGAGACAAGTTTGGAAAGAAAGGTGGCCCTGTTCCTGGAGATACTGAGGATTCGCTGGTGGTTTTTGACAGTAGAGGTTCACGTTCACAATAACTATCTAGGAAGATTAATGGGGCCATTAAGAAGCTATCCCTAAAATCCAGGTGTGAAGCGATAAAGGTTTGTATTAGGGTGGTTACAACAGACGAGAGAGAAATTGGGGCTGTAAAAAAATTAGAGGAAAAATTAACTGTAACTGGTGACTGGCATGATGTTAGATGACAAGATAGATATGACAAAGATGACCCCAGTTTTCCAGTTGGGGTAGTTTTGACAGGAATGACAAAGTCTTGAGGAGTGGGAGATAAAAATGAAAAATTAGAGAAAACCTTTAGGCACATTTATAAATGACTGATGACTCTGAGAAGACACAGTAATGTAAATAAATGTCAAGTTACTTGACAAATTCAACAGAATAAAGAAAATAGTGACCGCATTATCAGGTGCTCATGAGACATTCAATGATGACTTTGTTATAACCATCTAGAAAGGCATAAAGCCCTACTTGAGGCAGAGTTCATGTTTCCTGCTTAGCTGAAAGTTGTGAAAAGCTATCTGAACCTAAGCAGAGAACAGTGGTAGATAAGGACATTCTATTCATACCTGGAATTACAGTATGTTCCACTTGCCCCTCTTCATCTACTCTCCAGTCTTCACCCTGTTCTCTGCCTTTAGAAGGTGACCTATATGGACCTTATCAACTGGCGCCCTTCCCTCTGGCTTCTGGATGGACTTGGCCAATATGATCTCCAGTTGGAGATCAGAAGGAGAAGAAAGTAAGGTCCGGGTGTTTGATCCTCTGGCTTCCTTCCTGCGAAATTGCTCTGGCCTGGCTCTGTCCCTTATCCAAAGGCCACTGCTTCTCTCAAGATAGTCTTCCCTTTACACAAGTCTTCCCTTCCAAGATCTGCTAACTGCTCCCTCTCTTCATTCATTCCATGGGTCTAGGACTGGTAATGTCTTCACTGCCACCACCCTTGAATTACCACACAATCCCTTGCAGTTTCTCCACACCTACACCTCTATAAACAATCCTTTCATAAATAAATCTTCCACGAATTATGCTAAGTTTCCACTTTATTTCAGTTGGGAGCTTACCGATGCAGTAATTACTCCTTAAGTGGCCCCATGAAACAGACTTTGAAAGTGAGATTCTGAGATTGACTTGGTCATATTGAAGAGTATTGGAATAACTTTCTTGCTGAGGAAAAAAATAGGAGTCAGTAAACTGTGGCATGCAGTGCCATCATAATCACTCAAATCATTACCTATCACAGCATGGAATAAAGTCCAGGTAAAGCACGATGTCTTGGGAAATCAAATGGCCATAGCAATTAGTCCTTGAAATCCTGGTCATAGGTTATGGTAGGGGATGCTATCGTGGAATTGTGTGTCCTGTTCTCAATGGGAATATGGGATCCTGAAGTGCTAACGGCAGGATGACTTAACAATCAATCAGTGACATGGTAGGTGGAATATACACAGTAAGACCCAGGGACAAAATGGTAATCAGAGTACTGACCTGTAGGAATCTGTGGTGATGGTTAACTGATCATGGAGGTCTCAGAATGAAATACATAAAGCCTACCAATGTGCTGCCTGGCATACAGAGGCAGAAAAAAATCTTGGTCTACTAAGCAGAAACCTAACTCAACTAACTGAAGTGACAATTCATGGCCTCTTATACAATTCCCAAACTTAAGTCAATTCACAGGCGTGAAGCCCTTGAGGCTGCAGGAGGAAACTATAAATCTTCTTGAAGCCTTCTCCAGAGGTACTGCGGCCATATACTAGGAAAAGAAAAATACTCAGTTCTTTCGGGGATTATTAGATATAGAGTCTAAATTTACACTGATTCCCAGAAACCAAAATGCCACAGTGGTTCACCTGTCAGAATAGGGGCTTTTGGAAGTCAGGTGGTAGAGGGAGTCTTGGCCTGAGTCTAACCATCAGTTCAATGGGACAGAAGTCTCATCCTGTGGCTATTTTCTCAGTCTCAGGTTAGCTGGACCTGGGAGTAGCAATAGTTAGTAATTGAAAGATTCTCCTTTTTTGTTCCCTGGCCCACGCAGCAAGGGCTCTCTTCCCCGACATGATAGTAAACCAAATCACATACTGCATCCCTGGGGAAATTACAAAGACTAGTGCCACCATCAAAGACTTGAAAGACACCAGGATGATGATTTTTACCACATCCCCACTTAACTTGCCTGTCTGGCTGGTATAAAAGCTCCAGTGGGTCTTGGTGAATGATGGCAAATATCACAAACTTAATCACATGGTGCTGCCAATCACAGCTGTGGTTCCGGATATGGTATCTTTACTAGATGAATTCAGAATATCCCTTGGCTCCTGGTAGACAGCGACTGACCTGGAAAATGCTTTCTTTTCCATCTCCATCAGTAAGGAAAATTACAAGCAGTTTGAATTCACATGGTAGGAACAACAGTATATCTTCACTATCACGCCCCAGGGCTGTGTCAATTCTCCTCCTCTCTGTCATAATAGGGTCCAGAGGCCCCTCAACATCATGCTGCTCCATTACATGATAACATATGGCTAATGACTTGATGAGAAGGAAGAAGCAAGACTCCTAGATGCCTCCTTAAGATATATGTACACCAGAGGGTGGAAGATAAATTTTGCAAAAGTTCAGGGACTTGCCACACGTGTGATGTTTTTAGAAGGTTTAGTGATCTGCGATATGTCTGGATATCCTTCTAAACCAAGGAACAAGGTGCTATACCTTATACTTCCCACTCTGAAGAAAGAGGCACAATGCTTGGCAGGCCTCTTTGGATTTCAGAATCAAATATATTCTGCATTTGGGTGTGCTGTTCCAACACATTTCCCAGGTAACCCGTAAGACTATACTCTCTGGCTTCTGGTTAGGTCTGGCCAATGGGGAGCCCAGAAAGGAGATTGGAAGGAGGTAGGAAGGTGAGGGGAAGTTATTTATTCCCCTGGCTTCCTCCCTGCAAGGTTGTCCTGGTCCGATTGCGCCTCTAGACTAAGATAACTGGCCCCCCTCCTATCAGCCTCCTGTGTATGAGTCTATCCTTCCGGGTGCCTGTAACAGCTCCCTCTGACATGACTATGCTACTCTTGGTGGATCCTTTATACCTACAGCTCTGCCAACAGTCCATTTATGAATAGTCCCTCTTCAAATTTTCTTAATCTGAATGTACCATGTGCTTCCTATTAGCACGTACTGACAAACCCCCGTGGAAAGTAGGTTTTCCATACGTGCTAATAGACTATATAATCTAGGTGTCATAGTTAAGAGCCTGGGCTCTAGAGCCAAACTAATCAATGTTTAAATCACATGTCCACCATTTCCTAAGCAGTGTGACTTTGGGAAAGGTGTTTTACCTCTGAGGCACAGTTTCATCTGCAAAATGGGAATAGTACTAGTATTTACCTCACAGAGGATTTAATAAGACACTTTAGGTAAAGGGCTTGGTACAGCACCCAGCATGACGTGTAAGTATTCAATAATATGAGTTATTCTTCTCATTCCTTTTACAGCTCCTAGCGTTCGCAGAGGAGGGAAGTACCGTTTGAAAATTCATTAACTAGGGTCCTGTTTACAGTTATATTGTTAACTCTAACTGCTTGCTTGAAATAGTCTCCTGACTTCATTAAAGTAATTATTGCCTGTCAGTAAATGATGGGTTTAAATTTCTGCACATATGCTAGAATTTCACACATCGTGCACTTCACAGCGGGAACCCAGTCTTAGTCAACACTTTCTTGCTCTGACATCTGCACTCAATGCGTAGGGTCTTACTTAAGCACAGACATAATGATCCTTCAAAATAAAAGTGTGAACAGCATCATGGGTCTCGTATTTGTTAACGTGCTCCCTTATTGTGAATATTCTAGTTACATTATCTGTATTCGACTGTCAGCAGCATCACAGCCAGTCAGCAAGTTGTGGTGCAAAATAAGGAACTGGAACTCCAGGAAACCGAGGCAAGGCTGAGGGTGAAGGGAAGGATCCAGGCAGGAGAGCTTGCCAGCCCCGGGAAATCCACCAGGAGCTCGAGTCCAGGGCAAAGTTTGGAATCACAAGTCAAGGGTTCAGGCCTTAGACGCCATATAAGCCTTAGAAAGCTCATGCAAGCAGGAGTCAGGAAACATATCTAATATTTCAGAAGTATCTATCCAATACCTACTATGTACAAGAATTCATAACAAGTAGTGAGTTAGGCCAAGAGACTGGACACAGAAAATAAAGACAAGACAGGGGCCCAAAGTCCAAATTCTAAGCAAACATCCTGAACCAAGACATCTGTAGGAAAAGGCAAGAGTTCAAGTACCCAGACAAGCAACTGAGGCAAGCAACATGGAGAGCTGACAACAAAGGCTTTAGTAACCAAAGCTGAATGCTCCTTCCTAATCAGGGAGCTTCTCCTATGCTTCCTTACCCAGGAATGGCCATGTTCAAGCTCACAAATGAATCTTAAGAGTTGCAGGGGACTGGAAGGAAGAATGAAGTTAAAATGAGAGCAGTAAATAAATCCTAGGACACATATATAAAATGTACATGTATTAAAAAGTTCATGTTATTAAGTCTTCGGTCCTGCCCAGAAGCCCAACCGTTTTTGTTTTTTTTTGTTGTTTTTTTTTGTTTTTTGTGGTATGCGGGCCTCCCTCTGCTGTGGCCTCTCCCGCTGCGGAGCACAGGCTCCGGACGCGCAGGCTCAGCGGCCATGGCTCACGGGCCCAGCCGCTGCGCGGCACGTGGGATCCTCCCAGCCGCTCCGCGGCACGTGGGGTCCTCCCATACCGGGGCGCGAAGCCGGTTCCCCTGCATCGGCAGGCGGACGCGGAACCGCTGCGCCACCAGGGAAGCCCCAGCCCAACCGTTTTTTGCTTGTCTGTTTTCATTTCCCACATTATATTATTCATAGACTGGAATACTTTAAGTCTGATAAAAATCAGGTGACTTTCTCACCACCAATAAAGGGAAGAGAGAAATACATGCAGTGAGTTTATGGGGCTGCAAAGGAAAATTCTGGACACCGTGTCTATAAAACTAGGGGTTAGATTCCATTCAAGATAGAGGAAAACAGCCACAGGCTGTGGCTGAGAGAAAACAGCAATGGAAGACAACAGAAAATGAAACAAACAAGAGAAGGTGAGCTTTGGGTTATGTTGTAACCACCCAGGCCAACACTCTATCCCAGGAAGACCTGGGTTATGGTGGGAGAAGGGGGTGGGAAAGTATTAAAAGAGGTAGGCAGATCCTAAAAACAAGGTTTCTTAATCCTAGAAGGTACAGACTGGCTTTCTAAAAATTCTAACACACAAAACTGTGAAATTGCCCAACCAAAAGTGGGGTTCTGTTATCCAAATCACAAAAGAATTTTACTTTTTCTCAAAGACAGACTTTCCCAAGTACACTTAATTAGCTAATCATGTGCATCTAAATGGTTTGACAAAAGTAAACATTGTAATTATATTTGTCTATGAATAATATAGCCATGTATTTTACATTATACATGATTTTCAAAATAAATCTGCCTATGAATATACAATTCTATCATGTATTCTTGGAGAGCCATGGGTTGATACATGACCTAGGTTGGGTTCCCCCAGAAGCTGACTCTGAGACAAGAATGTGATACAAGTGGCATATTTGGGTGGGGGGATGTGATCCCAGGAAGCACGAGTAGTAAAATAGGGAAGCGCTGCAGGGAGAAAAGGAAGCCGACATGGAGCGATTACTGAGCAGGTCACCATTGTGGGTAACTGGGGCTCAATCCCATTAGGAACCTCTGAAAGACAGTACAGAACACTCCTCAGAGTTATCTCAACAGAGTGGGAGGGAGTCGGGGTATTTACGCACCAACTGTTGAGGGCTGCTTCATTGGTTGGAAGAGATGTGTCCACTCCCCAGCGTAGGTCACATGGGCACCAGACACCAGAAAAAGCACACAGAAAAGTACTTGGTACTTGCAGTTCAAAGATGTCAGATGGGTATATGCAGACATGATGAGCGCCCAGGAGATATGAATGGGGTTCACCTCTCAGTGTAGCTGCAACACACCCACAACTTCTTCCAGCTACCTGAAGGATGGAAGAATACGCTGAATGGCATTTCAAGGCATCTTCCAACTGTGTAATTCTTTAATTGTATAAAGAAAATATCTAAGATTGTTATAATTTTTAATACACGAATATACATTGCTAGAGACTGAATGTTTGTGCCCCCCCCCACCAAAATTCTTATGTTGAAACCCAACCCCCAAGGCGATGGTATTAGTAGGTGGGGCATTTGAGAGGTGATAAGGTCAGGAGGAGTGAGCGCCCTTATGAAAGACACCTCAGAGAGCTCCCTCTCCTTCTGCCATGTGAAGTTACAGCAAGAACAGTCATCTATGAACCAGGAAGAGAGCACTCACCCGACGGTGAATCTGCCAGCACCTTGAGCTTGGACTTCCCAGCCTCCAAAATTGTGAGAAATGTTTCTTATTTAAGCTGCTGAGTCTATCATATTTTCATTACAGCAGCCCAAAAGGCCTAATACACACATATACACACTGATGAAAGAACGTGGATCAATGTAAGTTTCAAGAAGGCAAGGACCACAGATGTCTTGTTTACTACTATAACCTCTTGTTCACCCTGTACCCATTACTGTGTCTGTCACATAGGAGGCTTTCTGATCAATCAACAGTTGTTGAACAAATGAAAAAGTAGGGAATCAAAGTACTCAATTCAGTTCATGTTTACACTTCTCTGGTTGACTAGTCATCTACAGCCTTTTGCTATTTGAACAGAAGTCTCCTTTCTAGCAGAGGTCCAGCTAATACTCTACAGAATCACAATTTTCAGTGAGGGAAAGAGTTCCTCTTCAAGCGAACAAATGACTGTGTTTTACAATAGCATGACAGGTTCGTAATTGATTTGCTAATAGTTCTTCCCTGTATATGGTCATTAACTCCAGTTGAATCTTTGGCCATAGTACAATGTGTGTATATCTACGCCACATACAGATCATTTGCATACATATAAATAAACAGGAGCCCATGCAAATGGGTTGACTGTATCTGTATCAATTTTCTCTTATGGTACACTCCCAAGTTTTGACAACTGGTTTAGCACAATCTAGCTGCAAGTACTCAAAATATTCTTCAATGTGGGGAACTAACAAAATGCCTTTTCGCAAGCTGCAGAAGAAAGTTCACAAGAAAATTAGGGCAATTTTGCATAGCAACTTGTATATTTACATATCAACAATCCATTTAATGAAGAGCACCAAAAATAGCAGATCGAATAAGTCCAGAAGCTGCAAACACAACACATCCTGCTAAATTCAAAACAATAGCAGTTGAGCAAGCCTGGTCTGTGTTCTAATATTGGAAAAATCCAATGCTTCTTAAAAAAAAAAAAATCCTGGCTTGCCTTCTTCGAACTAGGAGTATCTGTATGCTGATCACATAGGATGTGGTCCTTATCTCCAAATCTCAGCCATCCTAGTGAACTCACTTCATTTCTTAAGTACTATCCTGGTCCTGACAGTGAGTCAATTACCCATCAGTGACCGAGTGCCCACTGTGAGCTGAACACTGAACTAAACGTTATTGAGGACAGACCAAAGAAACAAGGCTCAGTTCCTGCCCTTGAAGAGTCACAACCCTGTTGCTTAAATAGGACATACAATTCAAATAATAACCCTTAAAAATGCTTACAAAGCAACATCAAGCAGCGCCAATTAAGAGTGGGGAGAGGAAGAGTGAAAGGGATTGTGGCGGAAATCTAAACACCCATGAAGTGGGTAGATAGGAAAATAAATACGTATTGACAAATCTTAAAATAGTTGTACTAGCAGAGGGGTTGCAAATCAGTTGCCCCCAATGGAAGCAGTTTGTAGCATATTTGGCCAGCCCAGTGTGTTTTAAAAATGTGTAACTGAATGCCTACAGGCTCTATCATGCCCTATTCATGTTACCTCTGGTAGTTGCACGCATTCAGTTACTCACTGGCCTGGCCAGTGAAGACACCTAAATTTGCTCTCCCTGAATTAGAGGCACACCTCTAAACTTGGCAAAATGGTTTAGGATCTTGCTACTCAAAGTTGTGCTCCATGGACCAGCAACAGCATCACCTGGGAGCCTGTTAGAAACGCAGAACCTCACGCTCCACCCCAGACCTGCTGAATCAGAATCTGCATTTTAACAAGATCCAGACTAAAGTTTGAGAACTACTGGTTTAGGACACATAAAAGAAAGGCCTACCTCAGCCAAGCATAATTATAAATGGAGACTGTGCTACCCACCAAATGATAACACAGGGTGAAAATAAAAACCAGCTTCAAAATCGCTGAGATCATATAAACTACATATAACATACCTCTAATGATTCTTAAACATCGGTGTTCATCAGAATCACCTGAAGTGCTTACAGATTCTCTGGCTCTACTCCGGTAGAGATCTTGATTGAGGATGTGTAGGGTGGAGCCTTTCAAACATACCCACACGGGCGATGCTGAGTGCTATAGATCCAAGTGGGTCTAAGGCAAATTCCTGTGTCGAAGCCCTAACCCCAGTGTGACTATATGTAGAGATAGGGCCTTTAGGAGGCCATTACCATTGAATGAGGATATAATGTGGAGCTCTAATCCAAGAGGATTAGTGGCCTTATAAAAAGAGGAAGAACTCTCCCTCTAGAGTGCTCAGAAGAAACGCCACACGAGGACACAGCGGACGTGTACAAGAGACTCCTCGCCAGAGCCCGACCATGCTAGCACCCTGAGGTCAGACTTCCAGCCTCCAGAACTGTGAGAAAAGAAATGTTTAAGCCACCCAGCCTGTGGCGTTTTGTTACAGCAGTCTGAGCTGATGCACGTGGTCCTCAGACCTCACTTTGCCCTGGACAGGCCTTCTTGTAGTTCGAGTCTCACAGGGAACGCGGACTGCTTCTCGGTATTTTCTACCCTGAGGATTTCAGCAAAAGATCCCAGGAAAGTGCACCCCTATACTCCTAAAAAAAGACAGGGGTGGGAGAGCATCAAGGGGCAGCTGTTCCGGTAAGAGTGGGGCACTCCAGGTAGCCTGGGCAAGGCGCTGTGCTGCTGAGGATGGGATGGGGTTCCCACAGGCAACCACGGAGGGAAAGGGGAAGCCAGGCTGGCCCGTCCCCCTCCCTCCACGTGCACTTGTCAGCTGAGCTGGCATTTGGTTTCACTTTCCACTCCAGAGCCCTCTGCCCTGCCTTGACCTCCAAGCCTCATCGCCAAACACGATTGCTGTGGGGATTGAATTCATGGCCTGAGTGCAGATATCTGGCCTGGGGAATTTTGTGGTCGGTTTGCCCTGGGCTTCCTGCCTTTTTGCAACCTCAAGTGCACAAATTCTAAGTACAAACCCTGGGTCCCTCTCTCCACCTCCCGTCTAGCTGCTGCATCTCAGTGCTCCCCAGCTCTCCCCTGCACCCTGACCATGGTGTCTCCCCACATTTCTCATCTCCATAGCAACAGTCAGGGTTGTATCTGTTGGGGTAAGTAGATCAGGGATTTCCATTGGCAGAAACGGAGGCAAAGAATTCCCCGGTAAGTGCAAAGACACAAACACTGTAGAACACTGCTTTTCAAACTTTATTATACATCGGTGTCACCTGGACAGCTGGTTATAATGCAGATTCGGGGGCTCCTATTCTGATTCAGGAGGTCCGAGATGAGGCCCAGGAATCTGCATTTTAACAAGTATTTCAGCTGATTCTAATGTAGGTGATCAGAGGACCACACTTTGAGAACCACTATTTGGATCCACAGCTACAGAATCACAATCCTTCACAGAGGTGAAACATTATACCTCTGAACTCTGGTTTAAACAGGCGAGGTGAGCTCTTTCCCTGTGATGGACATGGGTCAAGGAACCGCCCTATTAAATATCTCGACATGAAGGATAGAAACTTCTATCCTAGGAGAGACCTGAGGTGGTGTTTCAGAGACAGAAGCCATTTATTCCACACCTGCAACGTCTTTCCTAACATCTAAGAGCAGAACCTTCTCTTGGTCTCCCACAGGTGACCTGTTATTTTGCCCCCAACCCTGACAGCAGCTTTTGAAGTGGCTTTTCCTACTTGAATTTTTACTTTGCCCCAGGCCAGAAAACCTCCACATTGTCACCAGATTTTTCTTTAAAAAAAAAATAAAAGGTCTGATCATGGTTCTTCCCTGCTTACAAACCTTATGATACTAGTTCTCAAATTGCTGTGTGCTCTGTCTAGAAGGTTATATATATATATATATATATATATTTTTTTAAGATTCTTTTGATGTGGACCATTTTTAAAGTCTTTATTGAATTTGTTACAATATTGCTTCTGTTCTGTGTTTTGGCTTTTTGGCATGTGGGATCTTACCTACCCAACCAGGGATCAAACCCACACCCCCTGCATTGGACAGCAAAATCTTAACCACTGGACTGCCAGGGAAGTCCCAAGGAGGTTATTTCTTTAAATGCAGGTCCTTGAGCCCGCTTCCCGACGCCTCACAAGCTAGCACACACACGCACATGCAGTTTTAATTCTGGAGATTCATGGTAGGGCCCAGGAATACGCATTGTAACAAGCTCCCCAAGTAATTCTGATGCAAACTGTGGATAGACCAATGCTAACAAATTCATGCAGGAACTATCCCAGGAACCATTAGCATTGTTCACTTGGGGCCTTCAGGAGACACCACTGAGTTCTTAGGACTTCAAGCTCTGTGGGGTTGTACTGGGGAGATGTTTGGGGCCTGAGAAACTTCCTGAGTTTAGGAGATCCCACACACTGGCTGGTTCCTGAGCAGGGGAACGGTGAGATAAAAACACTGAAAGTGATGATTTAAGCAACCACGTCTGAGCACAACCAGAGAGCAGATGGGGTTCGAGACTCAGAAGAACTTAGAAGGTGAGGAGCTACAGAAAGCAAACCAATGGGTCTCCGAATTGACTACCTCAGTTCCGGGTTTTTTGCCTGTTTTTTGTTTGTTGCCTTCAAGAACTCTGATGAGAGTGGAATCCTGAAAAACACAGCAGGAGAGAAATAACCAGAAGCCTTCCTTGGAAAGGGAATGGCCAGACCCCAGAGATCAGCTGCTTTGGGAGAATCAGGCCCAGGGCACGCAACTGTGCTCCCTTCTCCTGCTGCACTTTTAAGTCAGAGGAGAAAAGGTTTAGAAAAAGAAAAGCAGAAAAGGACAGGCAAGGAGCAAAGCAAAAAATACACTCTGTGCCTAGGGGATTGGCAGGGGGGCTTGTGGGGAGAAACAGATGAGGATTCAGAGCGGGGCATTTTTTTTTAATTGAGTAAGGAAATAATTCCACAGCATTAAGTGCCACATCACACCAGAGACTGAGCAGAGCAGCCCGGCCCAATACCGCATGCCATATGGTGAGTTAGAAGCCAAGTGTGCCTGGTGCCCCCAGCTCAGAGAAAAGGCTACCTTTCAGAAGCTGATAATTTTGCAGACCACCTGGGGTTCTTTCACAGTACCATCCCTTGGGACCCAAGGCTGCTTTATTCCCCCCTCCCCCCGCAAGGACTGGCGACTGTGTCAAGCAAAGGTGGATTTTTCAAACTACATGTTTCAGTGCAGCCAACAATGAGGCAGTCAGCATGGTTCCAGGGAAGAGTTTGTACTGATTTCAGTCTTTGAGCCAGTAAAGTTACTTGATGAGAAATCGCCAGTAATAAAACCTAATTTCAGGGATATTCATGATGCCCCCGCCGGCATCCCTCATTGCAACTATTTAGGATTTTCTAGTGTTACACTTCAATAGATGAGGTGTGGATCCTTGCTCTGGACTTATCCTTCTATATACACACACACACACACACACACACACGGGCCCCATTCTTAAACTCCCCTGTCCCATTAAATCAGGCACACAGATGAGTGACTGCTAATCTGATAGCTGAGTCCAGCTTAGTGTATTAATGGGCACCAATGGCCAAATGATCACACTCCAATATGTCAGATAAGTAACATTGCGGTTAGGAGTCAGAGCCGGGTTCCGATGCCAGCTCTATCACCTATTAGCAGCCTGACGTTGAGTGAGTCATTGAACCACTGTGTGCCTCCAGTTTCTCATCTGCAAACCAGGGAAATAATAGTATAAATCTCAAAGGGGGGTTAGCACCATTCAATGAGGTAACATATGCATAGCATCTAGCACAGATCCCATCACAGAGCAAATGTCCAATAATCTCTAGCCATTTTAATGTTGCCAATGTCACTCCTCTCTAGCACTGTGAGCATTTCTGCAAGAAAGTTCTAGAGACACAGTAACAGTGGTAATTCCGGGTATTAGAGAAGTTAGTCAAGCGCAGTTGAGTTTGGGACCTTGTTGATTCCAGCACACCCAGAACAGAAGTCATCAGAAATCCTGGATCTTGCCTTACTGCTGGCTTGTCCCAAGCCTCTCGGTGTTTCTGTCTCCTGACCACAAAATGGGATTACACTGGGGCTAAATGGTCTCCTCCACATGAAAGTCAATAAAGGGGGCCTAAAGAAAACACGAGGCAGGGCTGCTCTGATCCTTGGTACTGCTCAGTGGGCTATTTTTGGCACTCTGTCCCCACAGTATGTCTCTGTTTTTCATTCCGCGCCAGAACCAAATTCCAATTAGGGGTTCATCGACAGTAGGAATTCTGCTGCAGAGAATAAAATAATTGTGACATGTTTGTTTTAAAGCTGATTTTTCTTACTCAATAAACCATCTGTTGGGGATAAACTGGTACCTTACGAAAAGTTCTTTTTTACAGGTTAGAAAGTTTAGAGGTCCACAGTAATATCTGTGCTTAGGCAACCCTTATACTAGTGGCAGAGTATACATTTTTTTTAACATCTTTATTGGAGTATAATTGCTTTACAATGGTGTGTTAGTTTCTGCTTTACAACCAAGTGAATCCGTTATACATATACATATATCCCCATATCTCTTCCCTCCCGCGTCTCCCTCCCTCCCAGCCTCCCTATCCCACCCCTCTAGGTGGTCACAAAGCACGGAGCTGATCTCCCTGTGCCATGCGGCTGCTTCCCACTGGCTATCTATTTTACATTTGGTAGTGTATATATGTCCATGCCACTCTCTCACCTCGTCACAGCTTACCCTGTCAGACTACATGTACAACTGCTGATTAGGTGTCTAATTAAACTTCCACTCTGGGCAGTCAGGAAATGCCCTAAACCTGGTCTATCAAAGTGATTCGCTGGGGACAACTAGCATAAGATACCCACATGGGCAATGTGAATAAGCAAGCAAACGGTAAACATACAGGGACCAAAATTAATGAGGGAATCAGAAGGGATCTATCTTCTAGAGAGAAGACATTGCACCCTCCAGGTGAAGTGATCAATGGCCCGTTTAGGCAAAGCCTGGGTGTCACAAGGTAGGGCACAAGGCCTAAGCAGCCTAATAATTCTTCAGTAATTATAATACTTCAGCCTACTAATAACCCTCCAAAGCTTGCAGTTATCCCACCATTGTCGCTCTAACCTTGGGTTTAGTTGATCATAATTAAATTAATCTGATCAATTAAATAGCAGTAATGGGAGAGGAGGCAATGATCCAGATTCATTTAGTTTTACCATAACCAGGAGCCATTGTCCCCACAGCCACAGCATCTAGGATCCTGGGGTAATAAATGCAAATAAAACCCAAGAACAGAGACTGGCCTGGAAGAATCTATGAAGGTACTGACACACGGCCAACCCCACATCATAAAGGTCAATGTCTGCACTTCAAGCCTGTTTTGAGCAGAGAGGCTTTCACAAAGTTTTTATAAGCCCCACTTCCCCTGTCCACTTCCACTAAATATGACCCCTTCCCAGTTATAATAGGCATATGACCCAGGGGCGGTGGTGAAGGAAATATCACAAGTGATAGTATACATTAGTTGGCGCTACAACTTTCAATTTTTGCCCTTGGTTGTCTCTGATACCACCTTTTCCAGTGTCTTATCTCATCCATTGATTTACAAACTCAGCCATGAAAGGACTCCTCGTCAGCACGCCAAACCTCAAAAATCCTAAATTCTAGACGCTTATGTACCATATAAGAGAAACGTCAATTTTTGTCTCTTTCCACCTTTACCCTATTTACAGGGAGGTGATAGCTGGGTCTAAGCCATGGGTGTATGGCACACAAACTTCGCTCAATTAGATGAGGAAGAAAGGAACAAAGGGAAGCCATAGATGGATGGTCATCCAAAGACTTTCTGACTTTCTGATAATCAGGATCGTGGAGAGAAAGGGAGTTGAAGCAAAGTTTCAAAGGTTTCTGCACCTCCCCCGCTCCAAAGTTCACTGTTAACTCTCTTAATATTAGACTTTATTATTCATAACAATAGAATTATTATGATGGATGTGTAGTGGTGGCCTTTGGAAAGATCAAACTTAGGCTTCTGCTTTCTAATTTCTCAGTAAAGGAATGGTGGGTATTCTAGGGAAAGGAAGAAAGGACACTAGCACAAGCCTTCTACTGGCCATCAAAGAGGCCCCAGTGGGGTGCCCGACCGAAGATAAAAAGGGGTGCCCTGATCTCTATGCATCTCATCAGGCATCTTGTAGGCCATACTTGCTACCTTGCCTCAAAAGCAAATGCCAACTGAAAATCTGAACCAATGTTTATTTTGCCCAATTTTGTTATTTTGTGATGTCAGCAGCCAGGTCCACCTTGTGCCTCTGGCTCTCCCTGCATTTTAGACTCTCATTAAAATATCTCTAAGCACCATGGATGATCGGGCCTCAGTCATCATGTTGTGAACTGGCTGAGGGTTGTTTCTCGTTAGCTGCAATTCTCACAATATGGTCTTCCCTCCTGGGCTTTCAGCACAGAGACAAACAAAAGCAAGACCCACCTGCAGCTGTACCACCTGCTAGTCCCCCAACGGGAAACTAACGCACAGTTGGCAGAGGCTTTGGCAACCCTCTGTGTGCCCCCCGCGATTACAACCCCAAATTATTCAGAGGTTCGGTTACCCAGGAAAGAGAAGCACTCTAAGACAGCTCCTCTTAGAGGCTTTCCCTGCGTTGCGATCTGCGAGTCCATGATCACAGATGAATCTAGGCACTGTTTTAATCCCCGCCCCCCCAGGCCCAAGAAGAGACAGTGGAATCCATCAGCAATCTAGAAGCTATTAATCTCAGGATTTTCCTTTCAGCCTGAAGAATGCCCCTTCACTGGTTCCTGTTACTAATGTAAAGAGCTGATTCAAAGCACACTGCTTCCGTGCCAAGATTTCACTTTTGGATTTCTTTATCTTTTCCAGCCTGCTCTGTGCCTCACATCAGATGGTCTGGGATGGGGAGGGGAGAAGCAAGGAGCCAGAGAGGGGGAAGGATGAAGAAGGAAAGAAGAATCATTTTTTTTTTTTTTGTAGCTAGAGCCTGCCTTATGACACATTCAGAGCTCCCTCCAGCCTGTGCCAGAATCTGAAGTTTCAAACGGCATCCAACCTTCTGACTTCATTTCAATTCGACAAAGATGTATGGGGCATTGACTTTAAGTAAGGTCCTGTGCTTAACTGCAGGGGATGTGGCCCCTAGGCTTTAAGAAGATTCTGGTTTGGAGGGGAAATGAGAAAGAGACAAAACTAACTAGGAAGTACAAGGAAATGCAGTGGCTACTCTAGTAAACACAGGGAAATCAAAGATACGGGATGTCAGGGAGTCAGCCCTAGGATTTCGCAGCACCTCTAAGGGCAGAGCGCTACAAGGCGGGAGAGGAAGCACTGGTACAGGGCTTCTATACCCGTTCCTGAGCTCCCTCTCCAAATTGCAAGGCTTCAAAACCTGTCGAATACGGTTCCCAGCCTAGTCTTACACATGACAGAATAGGCACTCACCTCACCACATGACTTAGGAGCAAAGAACACCTCCTCGGGGCTTCCCTGGTGGCGCAGTGGTTGGGGGTCCGCCTGCCGATGCGGGGGACACGGGTTCGTGCCCCGGTCCGGGAGGATCCCACATGCCGCGAAGCGGCTGGGCCCGTGAGCCATGGCCGCTGAGCCTGCGAGTCCGGAGCCTGTGCTCCGAAACGGGAGAGGCCACAACAGTGAGAGGCCCGTGTACCGCAAAAAAAAAAAAAAAAGAACACCTCCTCACCTCAAGTCTATCCCTACACAGGGAACTATATAAACTGAAGGAGCCCACCTGGAGATTTCTCCTCCGATGCCCTTTCCCAGCTCCTGTATTCCTCCAGAAGTGGGGAAATAGGTAAAGGTCACCATCCACAGTGCCAAGAGGGTCCTGATGAAACCTGAGGGCACCAGGCACCTGTGCAGGAGTTGAGAGGATGGGAACGCCACTCGGGCCAGACTCAGCCAGATCAGCTCCACAGAGAGCTGGTAAGAGGCGGCCTTAGCTGGGACTCCTAACTCCGTCACCGCATCCTGGACAGGTGACTTAACCTTTGTGGGTGTCCATGTCCTTGCCTGTACCACAGTGATAATGGTGACATTGCTTGTGCAGGGCTGGAGGATAGTGCAGGCTCGGCCAAAAATTCACAGTTCTGTGGACAGCTGGCCCTGACGGTGAAGAGATATGCGAAAGAGGGAAAAACCGATGGCTGTGCACCTCGTAGGGGTGCTTGTCTGTCCGAGCACAGAAGTTGCTTTTAAAAACTTCCAGAAGGGAATTCCAGCAGGAGGTTGGGCCTGTGGGGTAGAGTGAAGCCTGGATGGGAGCAGTGAAGCGCATCTGACAGGAAGAGGCCTCGTGGGAGTCATCAGGGCCAATCTAGGGGCCAGTGAGGTGTACTCCCTTCCCCTGGGTATTTGTCATGGAGGGGGGCTGAGGATGGAACTTTCAGGAATGAGGTCCTATACTGAACAGGAATCGAAGGGAGGTTGTTCTGGGGGTGAGGTTACAGGGATGAAGCCTGTGGTTAGGGGCTCTAGTGATCATTAAAAGACTTGTAGCCAGATGGAGAAAATGGAAAGTCGGGGGAGGGTGAGAGGGGTGGAATGTTCTTTCTGCCCACATGAGAAGCCAGACACTGGCTTCCCTGCTGTCTCCTTACCTACCCCTTCGAATTTCCTCTTCACCTTTTTTTTTTTTTTTTTTTTTTTTGGTAACACAGTCTTTTGGTTAGTTGGGACCAGGACCGTGGTGTTAACGTCTTTATATGGAGGGATTCATGCAACCTCATGCCCTTGAATTCCCAAATGAGATGACTTGGGTGGCAGAATCTGTGTGATGGGCACCATAAAATTCAAAAGCAGAAACTTTAAGCAAGAGAGAGTCTTTTTTTTCCTGGTATGTAGGCCTCTCACTGTTGTGGCCTCTCCCGTTGCGGAGCGCAGGCTCCGGACGCACAGGCCCAGCGGCCAGGGCTCACGGGCCCAGCCGCTCCGCGGCATGCGGGATCCTCCCGGACCGGGGCACAAACCCGCGTCCCCTGCATCGGCAGGCGGACCCCCAACCACTGCGCCACCAGGGAAGCCCCAAGAGAGAGTCTTTTGAAGCAAGCAAACAAAACCCCACGGGGTCAATACAGAAAGCGAGTGGATCTGAAACAGGAAAAATAGAACAGCTCCTCTGAGGTGGAGCCCGCGTGTGCAGGCTCAATGGGGTGCGTCCACGGCTGATGCCTGATGCGCTGCAGCTTCTCCCCGATCAAGTCCCTCACTCGTCTAGCAACTTCCTTCCTCTTTCTTCCTTGGATAGTCAGTGTTGCTGTGTTAGATCATGAAGCTTCACGCCCCAAACTTCCCAACCAGGTGACCTTTTCTGGTGGACACCAATGGCAATGCCTAAGCCACAACTGTGCACAGGGTAACTCTGCCAGCCTCTAACCAAGAATGGGGCACAAGGGCCACACGGGACGAGGTGCTCTGGGGAAGAACGATTCCAATCTAAAGGAAGGAGGCAAGACTGGCATTTCTGGCAACGAGGTATAATAATGCCCCTAGACGAAACCTGAATCTGCTGGCTCTGGAGAGGACCCTTTGGTCTCAGAAGGAGAGCGTCTAGGGAATACAGGCCTCACTTGAATTACAGAAACATCTCTCCTGTTTTCCAAGGGAGCAGAACAGAAGGCATCTGCTCTGCTACCTGGCTTCTCTTCCTTCTGTACTTATCACTTCGTGTTCACAGTCTTGCTCACAGCTGAAGGTTAAGCTTTACAATATGTACAGAACACAAGCCCACAGCTCTTCAATTTCTAGAATTTTCTCTGGCCATGCATGCTACAAAGGTGAAAGAGCCCATGTCTTTTTGCTCAACTATTTTGAGATTCGTTTCATCAAGATAAAACCCCAATCATTTAGTCTTGCCATAGCCTGATTTTCACTTCTTTTGTGGCTCTTGCAAGATATTCAAATGATCACATGTTGCAACGTGGCAAGAGAGATGTCACAGTCCACTCACCCCGAAAGAGGCGGGGGAGAGAGAGACAAGACAAAAAGCAACAGAAGGAGCAGGGGCACAATGTGGTGGGAGGGATGAAAGGGCGAGAGAAGAGATCTATTCAGGGAGATAAGCTTTAGCAGATCCGTGCTCAGAGTTCCCTAAGCCAGCAGGGTCAATTTAGAATTGATCTGGGAGACAGAAAGTTTTAATGCATTCTGTACTTGTTTCTACTCCCCACCAGCACAGTATATTTTTATAACTGGTCTTTTTGCACAAGCCTAAAAAGTGCATAACTGAAGAGAGAAAGCATTGCGCATACTAAACAGAGGTTGGTGCAACACACATTTAGTGCAGCTCCCAGTGGTCTGCATTTGCTCCATTTCCACACACTGGACTGCTAGATAATGGGAATTGGAGTCTGAATGTCTAGGCTGGGGCAGAATACACCCCCTGGAATTTTTTTTCTGAATCTCTATTTATCAAGCTCCCTGACTGATGTGAAAATCCATACAGCAGAGATGACATCAACTCTTTTTTTTTTTTCTTCCAAAGAAGAATACTCTTTTTACAAGTAGTTCATCCTCTAGGCTGTGGACTGAACACATTTTTTTTTTAAGTCTAAGCATTAATTAGAGAGATAAAGAAATGTATCTCCCTTTGTTCAGAAGGAGAATTCTATTGAGCCTTTGACAATGAAGCTGCTTAAGGGGCAGCCTGAGTTGCTCTTTCTGCACAGAGCTTCTGTAGAAGGAAGATAAAGAGCTCGCTCGTGGAGGACTCTGGCTGTGTGCCACCCTCTTGCTGCTTCCTCTGGACTCCAATGGGAAGTAGAGGGCTAAAAGTGAATAAAAGGTCCGCAAAGGCCAAGATGAAGCCTGTGACTTGAAGCCACAGACCAGAATGCTCCATCGGGGCACCTAATTGCCTCAGAAAGCCTTTGTGAGCTTGTGTTCTCATTTTAGGCCCTGCTGCTCTCCCCTAGCATCGGCTGACAGATTATGGTGAGCTCACAAAAAGGCCACTCAGGAACCCAGCGAAGATGAGTTTCTCATCAGCACAGAAGGTTCCTTGAAGCCGTACCACTAGTCTATCAGGGACGTCTAGGGGTGGGGTGTCCACTTTGCTCATCCATAGACAGTTTCCTTTTAAAAGTGTCCTTGGTAACAGGGGAGAACAGTAAACGTCAGCACCCTCCAGGCCACTTCCACTGGGGATTGAACGCAGGGCTTGGGGAACAGTGGTTATCTCCTGACGACGTGCCCAGCACCCACCCCAGGCAGCTCCCTGACTGTCATCCCGTGTCCTTTTCCTGAGCAGATTGGCCACTTCCCTCTACTACAGTCCCCTGCTGCCCTTAGGCCATTCTCACACCTCTCACTGGATTCCACCTGTCAAAAGCTTTTCTTTGTTCTTCTTTTTTTGGGGGGATTTAAGAGAAGCTTTTAATTGTGGTATAATATATAAAGAGGATAATGTACAAGTCGTAAGTGTCCCGCAGGATGAATTTTCACAAACTAAACACATCCATGTAACTGACACACAGATCAAAAACAAAAACACTGCTAGCAACTCAAAACCTTTCCAGCTCCCCTCCAGTCACTATCACTCCAGTTCATGACTATGCTGACTTCTACCAGCACAGATTAATTGCATCTGTTTTGGTACTTGACAGAAATTGAACCCTACTCTATGCACTCTTGGGTCTAGTTTCTTTTGCTCACAATTATGTCATAGAGGTTCATTCAAATGCTTGAATACCGTTTTAGAATCTTCCTTCTCATTTCTGTCAACTGTATATTCATCCAAAGTAATACTAATTTTTTGATCCATTCTACTACTGAGAGGAATTTGGGTAGTTTCCCAATTTTCAGCTGTCAAAGAGAGTTGCTATGAACATTCCAGCACAAGTATTTTGAGGAACATATCTATGTTCTCATGGACTTTAGCTTTCCCACTTTTGCCAAGCTCAAAATGTCTGCCTAATTCTAAATCTCACTAAACAGCAGCCGAAAGGACTGATGAATTATTATGATTTTTTTAACATCAAATATGGCAAACTAAACAGCAGCCGAAAGGACTGATGAATTATTATGATTTTTTTAACATCAAATGTGGCAAACAGACCTTAGCATGGATCCCATGCTCACACCTTGTATAATCCCCTCCCAACAAGTGTGGGCGAGACCCATGATTTGCTCCTAAGTAATACAGTACGGCAAAGGTTGTCACACTTAGGATTAAGCTACATTATAGTTATAGAGCAGTGGGGATGGGATATCACTCCTGGGATTATATATACACACACATGTAAAAAGGCCTACAGAGAGGGCCACGTGACAAGAAACTACAGATAGGCTCCTCTGGTCCACAGCCAGCAAGAAAATGGAAACCCCAAGTTCCACAGCTGCAAGATTAAGTCTACTGACAAACGGAATGGTCTTAGAAATGGAGTATCTCCCAGTCAGGATTTCAGATGAGAACACAGTTGGCCTTTATTGCAGCCTTGTGAGATGCTGGGCAGAAGACCTACTTAAGCCATGCCCAAACTTCTGACCTGTAGAAACTGTGAGCTAATAAATGGGTGCTGTTTTAAGTCACGAACTCTGTAGTAATTTGTTACACAGTGTAGCCGTTTCCTATCGCTGCTGTAACGCATCACCACAAACAGTGACTTAAAACAACACACACATTATCCTGACAAGTCTGAAGGTCAGAAATCCTAAATCAAGGCACTGGCAGGGGTGCATTCCTCATGGAGGCTCTAGGGGAGAAGCAGTGTCCTTGCTCTTTCTAGCTTCCAGAGGCCACTTGCATTCCCTGGCTCATGGTCCCTTTTTCTCCACCTTCAAGTCTGTCTCTCTGACCTTTGCTTCTTTCATCACACCTCTTTCTCTGTCTCTGGCCCTCCCACCTTCCTCTTATCAGGATCCTTGTGATTCCCATGGGCCTACTAAGATAAGCCAGAATTACCTCGCCAAGATCCCTAATTTAATCACATCTTCAAAGTCCCTTTCACCATGAAAGGTAACATGTTCGTAGGTTCTGGGTATCAGGATGTGGACATCTTTGGGGCCATTATTCTGCCAGCTACTTGCTGCAATAGAAAACGAATACACTAAGTACTAGGGCAATCAGTCTTCTCCAGTGATGTTCATCCCATTACATCAAATGGTAGGGTTATAGGAATTGTCCAGGCAGCACAAAGTTCTCCCCTGTAGCCCCTGTTATCTCTCAAAGTTTATATATTATTTCAACCAATCATTTAACACCTTCTGTGAGTTCATTCTAGAGGATCACCTATAGATTAAAAACACATACTAAAGAAAAAGTCTCTCTAGAAGTCTCTGTTTTCCCGGTTTTCATGAAGTGGAGATGAGTATTTATATGGGAACATGACTGAGAAAGCTTTTCTTTTTACAGGCCAATGTTTTTTTTTTATTTAGACAAGATAGAAAGGTGTGCTGAGTGTTCTTCACATACAGCAACCTAGATCTATCAACTAAAACTAAGTTTGGCTGTAATT
This sequence comes from Physeter macrocephalus, assembly GCF_002837175.3. Classification (NCBI taxonomy): domain Eukaryota; kingdom Metazoa; phylum Chordata; class Mammalia; order Artiodactyla; family Physeteridae; genus Physeter; species Physeter macrocephalus. The sequence goes on from NC_041234.1 coordinate 100,991,821, forward strand.
CAGAACCCAAATATCTGTGGTTCAAACAAGATAGTTTATTTCTCTGCCCACCTCCAGATTTTCATGTAACAATCTAAAACTCATTGTGGCTGTGGTCCATCAAGTCCTCAGGGACCTCACATTCATCCAGGAATTGAACGAGGACAGGACGAAGAAGAAAGAGAAAAGGGAATGTGCCGATTTTCTCTTAAGAAAGGTTCCCTGGGATAAAGAAGATGTGGTACATAAATACAATGGAATACTACGCAGCCATAAAAAAGAACAAAATAATGCCATTTGCAGCAACATGGATGGACCGAGAGATTGTCATACAGAGTGAAGTCAGAGAAAAATATCATATGATATCGCTTGAATGCGAAATCTAAAAAAAGGGTACAAATGAACTTATCTATAAAACAGAAATAGATTTACAGAGGTAAAAAACAAACTTATGGTTACCGTGGGTAATGGGCAGGGAGGGATAAATTAGGAGACTGGGACTGACATATACACACTACTATATATAAAATAAATAACTAATAAGGACCTACTGTATAGCACAGGGAACTCTACTCAATACTCTGTAACGACCTATACAGGAAGAGAATCTAAAAGAGTGGAGGCACTTCCCTGGTGGCACAGTGGTCAAGACTCCGTGCTCCCAATGCAGGGGGCCCGGGTTCAATCCCCAGCCAGGGAACTAGATCCCTCATGCATGCCGCAGCTAAGAGTTCACATGACGCAACTAAGGAGCCCGCTTGCTGCAACTAAGACCCAGCACAACCAAATGAATAAGTGAATAAATAGTTTTTTTAAAAGATCCATTAAAGAAAATAAAAAATAAAAGCGTGGATATATGTATAACTGATTCACTTTGCTGTACACCTGAAACTAACACAACACTGTAAATCAACTATACTAATAAAAAATTTAAAAAAAGAAAAGCATTGAATGAAAAAATTTTTAAATTAAATAAAAATTTAGGTTTAAAAAAAAAAAAACATTCCCCCAAATTGCCATACAGTTCTACTGTCATCCCATTGGCCTTATATGGCCACATCCAAGAACAATAAAGTAGTTCTTTTTGTGAATGGTCATAAGTCTAACAAGAAGCTGATGATTCTATTACTTTGGAAGAAGGATAGAATGGAAATTGGGGAAAACTCTGCCTCCATGGAAAGGCCAAAGATATGGTTTCAACCTGATGACTTCAAGTAACCACACTGGAAGCTGATGACTTTCCAAAGACCATTATTGCTATAAAAGACTTACTAAATTGGAATGAGATCCTTGAAATCCAAGCATACTCATATACTTCTTGAATGTTTGAGAAACATCCTAAAGTCTTCTGTTCCCTTCCCTCACATCACATTAATCTCCAAGTTCTTTTGATTCTACCTTCCTTATATTAATTTCATTGTTCTCCATTGCCAGTACCATAGTAAAACCTCATCGGCTCCAATATGGATTACTACAACAACCTGTAGAAGATTAGCAGAGACCTTGCTTTTGATTTCTCCTGTCCTCTTCCACACCATACCATACACCCAAAATATTATCCATACTGGTCACCTCATTGAATTTACACGAACCTGTCCATTACACTGCTCAGAATTATTTTGCCATGTTTGAATCCAATGAACACTTCCCAAATGGGTCATGTCAGATAGCCTTACAGACCAAGACTTCTTATTTCTTTTCTCATAACTATTCATTGCTCTTTCCTTTGTTTCATTGAGGTAATCACACCTGGACCCCTCTGAACAGAGTTCAGACTTTTCTACTCCTCCTGAGTGAAGGTTATGACCACATCCCTAAAGGTCACTAACCCTGAAACCAAACCTAGATTTTTATATGTGCAACAACCATTATTTATTCCTCATCCCCAGAAGCCTTCTTTGGGGACTGACAGAACCTTACTACCAGTTAGCGTCAGGAAAATGGAAAATAATGCCAGATGGAAATCTGGATCTATACAAAGGAATAAAGAACACTGGAAATGGTAACTATATGGGTAGATATATGGAATTTTTTTAATTTTAAAAAAATCTTTAAGTTAGGCTTAAAAATGTCTTTAAAATATAATGGACTATTAAAATAAAAATAATAAGGTAGTATGAGGTTTACACCATATGTGAAAGTAAAATGTATGACAATGAAAGCACAGACGTTGGGATGGGAGAAATGGAAGTAAGCTATTATAAAGTCCTCATACAACACATGAAGTGGTATAGTATAACTTGAAGGTAGACTGTGGTTAAAGATATTTACTGTAAACCCTAAAGCAACCTCAAAAATAAAACAAAGACTTATAGCTAATAAGCTAACAAAGGAAATGAATAGAATTATAAAAATATTCAATTAATCCAAAATAAGGCAGAAAAAGAGGAAATGGGAACAGAGAACAGATGGGACAAATAGAAGAACAGCAAGATGATAGATTTGAACCTAACCATATCAATATTCACATTATGTGTAAATGGTCTAAACACCTGAATTAAAAGGGAGAGATTGCCAGATTGAACACAAAAGCAAGACCCAACTATATGCTGCCTATCAGAAACACATTTCACATCTAAATATATAAAATAGGTTAAAAGTAAAAGGATGGAAATATATATCATGTTAACATTAATCAAAAACAGCTGTGTCTATATTAATATCCAAAAGATTAGATATGAGACTATTACCAGGAATAAAGAAAGTCATTTAATAAGGATAAGGGAATAAATTCATCAAGATTACATAACAATCCTAAACATTTATGCACCTAATAACAGAGCTTTAACATACCAATGGCCTCCAACTTATGACTCACCTTATGGTTTTCTGACTTTCCAGTGGTGCAAAAGTGATACGTACTCAATAGAAACCGTAGTTCACATTTTGAATTTTGATCTTTTCTCAGGCTAGTGATATGTGGTATGATACTCTCTTGTGATGCTGGGCAGCGGAAGCCAGCCACAGCTCCCAGTCAGCCACACAATCATGAGGGTAAACAACTGATAAGCTTGCAACCATTCTGTACCCATACAACCATTCTGTTTCTTACTTCCAGTATTCAATAAACTACATGAGATATTCAACACTTTATTATAAAATAGGGTTTGTGTTAGATTGTTTTGCCCAACTGTAGGCTAATGTAAGTGTCTTAAGCATTTTTTAAGGTAGGTTAGACTAAGCTATAATGTTCAGGTTAGGTGTATTAAATGCATTGTCAACTTAATGATATTTTCAACTTCGAGTGGGTTTATCAGGATGTAACCACATAATAAGTTGAGGAACATCTGTACGTGAAACAGACTGAAAGAACTGCAGAGAGACACAGACAAACCCACAATTGTAGCTGAAGATTCCAACACCTCTCTCTCAACAACTGGTCAAACAAGCAGGCAGAAAATCAAGATATAAAATATTTTAACACTGCCAACCAACTTCACCAAATTGCTATTTACAGAGCACTCCACTCAACAGAGGAATACAAATTCTCTTCATATGCACCGAGAACATTTGCCAAGACAGACTATATTATGGGCCATAAAACAAGTCTTGATAAATTTCAAAGACTTCAAGTCATAAAAATTATATTCCTTGTCCACAATGGCATTAAGTTACAAATAAGTGACAGAAAAATACCTAGAAATTCTCTAATATCTTTAAAGTAAATAGCATGCTGTTTGACTATTTGACATCCATGGGTCAAAGAAGAATTCAAAAGGGAAATTAGAAAAAAATTTGAACCAAATGAAAATGAAAACACAACCAATCCAAGTTTGGGGTTACGAACAAAGCAGCACTCAGAGGGAAATTTATAGCATGAAAATGACTAAGTTAGAAAAGAAAGTTCTCAAATCAATGATCTCAGCTTCTATCTTAAAACTAGGGAATTCCCTGGCAGTCCAGTGGTTAGGACTTGGTGCGTTTACTACCAGGGCCTGGGTTCATTCCCTGCTCGGGGAACTAGGATCCCACAAGACACATGGTGCACCCCCACCCCCAGAAAAATAAAAAAGAGGCAAAGCATATAAAACCCAAATTAAAAAGAAAAATACAAATCAGGAGGGACTTCCCTGGTGGCACAGTGGTTAAGAATCTGCCTGCCAATGCAGGGGACACGGGTTCAAGCCCTGGTCCCGGAAGATCCCACATGCCGCGGAGCAACTAAGCCCGTGTGCCACAACTACTGAGCCTGCACTCTAGAACCCATGAGCCACAACTACTGAGCCCGTGTGCCACAACTACTGAAGCCCTCATGCCTAGAGCCTAGAGCCTCCTTCTCGTGCTCCGCAACGAGAAGCCTGTGCACCGCAACAAAGAGTAGCCCCCGCTCACCGCAACTAGAGACAGCCGGCGTGCAGTAACGAAGACCCAATGCAGCCAAAAATAAATAAATAAATTTATTTATTTTTTTAAAAGTCAGGGGAAGAAAGATAGGGAGTGATGAATTACAAAGGGGCATGAGGACACTTTTATAAATATTAGATATGCTCATCATCTTGACTGTGGTGATGTTTTCATAGGTATATACATATTTTGAAACTTATCAAATAGTATCATTCAAATATGTGCAGTCATATTTCAACATACCCGTTTTTAAACTGCAATCCAGGGCCAAGATGGTGGAGTAGGAAGACCTGGAACTTATCCCCCTCCCACAGGTACACCAAAATTACAACTATGTACAAGGCAGCTATCAATGAGAATGCTCTGAAGACCAACAGAAAAAATTCTGCACAACTGAAGATACAAAGAAGAAACCACAATGAGACAGGTAGGAGGAGTGGAGACATGGTATAGTCAAGACCCAACAACCAAGGAGGTGACCCACAAATGGGAGGATAATCAGTTACAGAGGTTCTCCCCAAGCAGTGAGGGGTCCACATGCCACGTCAGGCTCCCCAACCCAGGGGGGGGGGTCCAGCGCTGTGAAAACAAGCACCCAGATCATCTGGCTTTGAAGACCAGTGGTGACTGTGTATGGGAGAGCCAGAAGGCTTCAGGAAATAAAGATTCTGCTCTAAAATGTCACATACAAAATCTCACATGCTCTGAGACCCAGGATACAGGCAGTAATTCGAAAGGAGCCTGGGTCAGACCTACCTGCTGATCTTGGAGAGCCTCCTGGAGAGGCAGAAGACTACTGAGACATGTCCCCGGGGACACAGATGCTGGTAGCAGCCATTTTGAGGAGCTACTTCTACTTTGAGGATGCTGATGCTGGCAAGCACCATTTTGGAGTCCTCTCTCTAACCTATTAGCACCAAGGGATTACCCACCCACCCACCAGCCAGGCAGCACCAATCCAGGGATGACCCACGCCAAGCAGCCAACCATGCAGGAACCCAGCCCAACCGAACAGTGGGCAGGCATCAGTTCCAGGACCCTCCAGGCTCTGCAGCCAGCATTCCAGGACCCATCTCCACCCACCAGTGGGCCAGCATCTTGAACACAAGGCAGGGCCTGGCAGCCAACCAGGCCAGGGTCCAGCCCCACCTACCAGTGCACCCACAGCAGTCAGCCCCTTCACAACAGAGAGGCCCATGAAGCCAACAGAGGCTGCACCCCTAGAGCATATAGCTCTGGTGACCAGAGGGGACTGTGCTGCTGGGGCCCATAGAAGGTCTCCTATATAAGGCCACTTCTCCAAGATCATGCAACATAAGCAGCCTATCTAATACATACAAATAGACACTGAGAATTAGACAAAATTAGGCAACAGAGGAATAAGTTCCAAATGAAGGAACAAGATAAAACCCCAGAAGAACTAAGAGAAGGGAAGATAAGCAATTTACCCGATAAAGAGTTCAAGGTAATGATCATAAAGATGCTGAGTGAACTCAGGCAAAGAATGAACACAGTAAAGAAGTTTAGGAGTTAGAAAATATAAAGAACCACCAACAGTGCTGAAGAATACAATAACTGAAATAAAAAATACACTAGAAGGAATCAACAGTAGATTATACAGAGGAACAGCTCAGAAAATTAGAAGACAGTGTAGAGAAAAATCACCCAAGGTGAACAGAAAAAAAGAATTTTAAAAATTGAGGATAATGTAAGAAAATTCTGGAAGAACATCAAGAATACTAACATTTGCATTATAGGGGTCCTAGAAGGAAAAGAGAAAAAGGGGAGCAGAGAGTTTAGTTGAAGAAATAATAGCTGAAAACTTCCCTCAAATGGGAAAGAAAACAGACATCCAGGTCCAAGAAGCACAAAATTCCAAACAAGATGAACCCAAAGAGATCCACACCAAGACACATTGTAATTAAAAAGGCCAAACATAAAGAAAAAGAGAAAATCTTAAAAGCAGCAAGGGAAAAGCAACTAATTACATATAAGGGAGCTCTCATAAGACTCTCAGCTGACTTTTCAGCAGAAACTCTGCAGGTCAGAAGGAAGTGATGAAAGGAAAAAACCTACAATGAAGAATACTTTAACCAGCAAGGTTATCACTCAGATTTGAGAGAGAGATCAAAAGTTTTACAGACAAGCAAAAGCAAAAATTCAGCATCACAAAACCAGCTTTACAAGAAATGTTAAAGGGACTTCTATAAGCAGAAAAGGCCACAACTAGAAATAGAAAAACTATGAAAGGAAAAAGTCTCATTGGTAAAGGCAAATATACAGTAAAGGTAGTAAGTCAAGTAACAAAGCTAGTAGGAAGGTTAAAAGACAAAAGTAGTAAAATCATTTATATTCACAATAAGTAGTTAAGGGATACACAGGAAGATGTAATATGATGTCAAAAACATTAAAATGTGTGGTGAGGGGAGTAAAAATGCAAGGCTGTTAAGATGCGTTCAACTGAAGAGATTAACTTAATCATATATATATATATATAAAATATACACATATTTATATATAGTTTTATTTATAAAGCCCAAGGAAACCACAAACCAAAAATCTATAATAGATACACACACACACACACACACACACACACACACACACACACACACGAGAAAAAAATCAAAATATAACACTAAAGATAGTCATCAAACCACAAAGGAAGAGAACAAAAGGGAGGAACAAAAGGAAACTACAAAAACAACAAGAAAACAATAAACAAAATGGCAATAAGAGTACAAACTCATCAATAATTACTTTAAATGTAAATGAACTAAATGCTCCAGTCAAAAGACAGACTGGCTAAATGGATTAAAAAAACAAAACCCATAATTCTGCTGCCTATAAGAGATTCACTTCAGAGCCAAAGACACACACAGAATGAAAGTGAGGGAATGGAAAAAGGTATTCCATGCAAATGGAAACAAAAAGAAATCTGGGGTAGCAATACCTATAAAAGAAAGACTGTAACAAGAGACAAAGAAGGACATTACATAATGATAAAAGGATCAATCCAACAAGAAGACATAACAGTTGTAAATATATATGGACTCAATACAAGCACCTAACTACGTAAAGCACATGTTAACAAACAAAAAGGGAGAAATTGATAGTAACACAATAATAGCAAGGGACTTTAACATCCACTTACATCAATGGACAGATCATCCAGACAGAAAAATCAATAAGGAAACACTGGCCTTAAACGACACTTTGGATCAGACTGGCATTTATTTATATTTGTATAAATATCAATCTGATCTAATGTGTGTTTATATATATCTATATATACAGATATATAGATAAATATAAATAAATGACAACATTCCATTCAAGAAATAGAACACACATTCTTTTCAAGTGCACATGGAACATTCTCCAGAATAGATCACATTCTACGTGACAAAACAAGTCTCAATAAATTTAATAAGACTAAAACTTTATCAAGCATCTTTTCTGGTCACAATGCTATGAGACTAGAAATCAACTATAAGGAAAAAAAAACTGCAACAAAGACAAACATGTGGAGACTAAACAACATGCTGCAAAACAACCAATGGGTCACTGAAGAAAGCAAAGAGGATATTTTATAATACCTGGAGAGAAATGAAAACAAAAACAGTGATCCAAAAATCTATGGGATGCAACAAAGGCAGTTCTAAAGAAGTTTAGAGCGATACAAGCCTACCCCAGGAAACAAGAAAAATCTCAAATAAACAATCTAACCTTACACTGAAAGGAATTAGAAAAAGAGAACAAAACCCCAATTTAGTAGAAGGAAAGAATAAAGATCAAAGTAGAAATAAATGAAATAGAGAGCAAGAAAAGATAAAAGAAAGCTGGTTCTTTAAAAACATAAAATCGGGGCTTCCCTGGTGGTGCAGTGGTTGAGAGTCCACCTGTCAATGCAGGGGACATGGGTTCGTGCCCCGGTCCGGGAGGATCCCACATGCCGCGGAGCAGCTGGGCCCGTGAGCCATGGCTGCTGAGCCTGCACATCCGGAGCCTGTGCTCCACAGCGGGAGAGGCCACAGCAGTGAGAGGCCCACGTACCGCAAAAAAATAAATAAATAAAATAAAATAAAATAAAACATAAAATCGATAAACCTTTAGGGAGACGCAAAGTAGCAGGACACAAAACTGATATACAGAAATCTGTTGCGTTTCTATATGATAATATACCAGAATGAGAAATTAAGAAAATCTCATTTATAACTGCATCAAAAGAATAAAATACCTGGGAATAAATCTAACCAAGGAGGTAAAACACCTGTACTTGGAAAACTGTAACACTGATGAAAGAAAGTGAATATGACACAAACAAATTGAAAGATATACCATGCTCAATAAATTGAAGAATTAGTATTGTTAAAATGAAAATACTACCCAAGACAATCTACAGATTCAGTGCAATCCCTAACAAAATACCAATGCCATTTTTCACAGAACTAGAATAATCCTAAAATTTGTATGGAAATACAGAAGGCCCTGAATAGCCAAAACAAACTTGAGAAGGAAGAACAAAGCTGAAGCTATCACACACACTGATTTCAAACTATACTACAAAGCTATAGTAATCAACACAGTATGGAACTGGCCCCAAAACAGACACATAGATCAATGGAACAAAATAGAGAGCCCAGAAATGTACCCACGCTTACAGGGTAATTAATCAATGACAAAGTAGGCAAGAATATACAATAAGAAAAAGACAGCCTTTTCAATAAATGGTGCTGGGAAACTGGACAGCTACATGCAAAAGAATTCAAGTGGACTACTTTCTCACACTATATACAAAAATACACTCAAAATGAATTAAAGACTTAAGACCTGAAACCATAAAACTCCTAGAAAAACATAGGCAGTGTGCACTTAGACATCAGGCAGGCAGCCTACTGAATGGGAGGTATTTGCAAACAATGTATGTGTTAAGGGGTAATATCCAAAATATACAAAGAACTCACACAACTCAACATGAAAAACACAAACAACCCAATTAAAAATGGGCAGAGAACCTGAATAGACATTTTTCCAAAGACGACATACAGATGGCCAACAGACACATGAAAAGATGCTCAACATCACTAACCAACAGGGAAGTACAAATCAAAACCACGATGAGGGCTTCCCTGGTGGCGCAGTGGTTGAGAGTCCGCCTGCCAATGCACGGGATATGGGTTCGTGCCCCGGTCCAGGAAGATCCCACATGCCGTGGAGCGGCTGGGCCCATGAGCCATGGCCGCTGAGCCTGCGCGTCCAGAGCCTGTGCTCCGCAATGGGAGAGGCCACAACAGTGAGAGGCCCGCATGCGGCAAAAAAAAAAAAAAAAAAAAACAAAAACCACAATGATATATCACCTCACCTGTCAGAATGGCTACTATCAAAAAGACAAGAAATAACAAGTGTTGGGGAGGATGTGGATAAAAGGGAACCCTCAATGCTTTGTTGCTGGGGATGTAAGTTGGTCCAGCCACTATGGAAAATGGTATGGATTACTGAAAACTGTATGGATTACCTCAAAAAATTAAAAATAGAGCTACCACATGATCCTGCGATTCCACTTCTGGGTATTTTTCCAAAGAAAACAAAAGCACTAATTCAAAATTATATATGCACCCCTATGTTCATTGAAGCATTATTTACAATAGCCAAGATATGAAGCAACCTACGTGTCCATCAACAGACGAATGGATAAAGATGTGTAACACACACACACACACACACACACACACGTGATGGATTACTCAGCCATAAAAAAGAACGAAATCTTGCCATATGAGAAAACGTGGATGGACCTAGAAGGTATTATGATAAGTGAAATAAGTCAGACAGAGAAAGACAAATACCATACAATTTCACTTATATGTGGAATCTAAATAATAAAACAAATGAACAAACAAAACAGGAACAGACTCATAGATACAGAGAACAAACAGGTGGTTGCCAGCAGGGAGAGGTGAAAAACGAAATAGGTGAGGAAGCTTAAGAGGTACAAATTTCCAGTTGCTAAATAAATGTGTCACAGGGATGAAATCTACAGCATGGGGAATATAGTAAATAATGCTATACTATCTTTGTATGGTGACAGATGGTAACTAGATTTATCATGGTGATCATTTTGCAATGTACAGAAATATTGAATCACTATGTTGTGCACCTGGAACTAACAGTGTAGTAGGTCAGTTATACTTCCAAAAAATGCTATCCAGATATAATAGTAAATGTTGTTTCCAGTTGGCACTGTATTTAAGTACCTAACCAATTCCTTGAGCCTCTTCCCTGCTCAAGAATGAGCCACCACGAAAACGGAAGAGGATGAAAATGCAGGTGGCTCTTTGCCAAATGTACAGAAACTCGATCCTGAGAATTTCACAGGGTTCTGTGAAGATCAAAAGTGATAACAGAGCTCATTACAAAGTTAGAAAGTGTTATAAAAATGTGAAGGAGGTAAGACGGGAATAAAGACACAGACCTACTAGAGAATGGACTCGAGGATATGGGGAGGGGGAAGGGTAAGCTGTGACAAAGTGAGAGAGTGGCATGGACATATACACACTACCAAATGTAAAACAGATAGCTAGTGGGAAGCAGCCACATAGCCCAGGGAGATCAGCTCGGTGCTTTGTGACCACCTAGAGGGGTGGGATAGGGAGGGTGGAAGGGAGGGAGACCCAAGAGGGAGGAGATATGGGAATATATGTATATGTATAACTGATTCACTTTGTTATAAAACAGAAACTAACACACCATTGTAAAGCAATTATACTCCAATAAAGATGTTAAAAAAATGCGAAGGACTTCTCTCTCTAGTTTCAGGTTTCCTGGTAAAGTAAATAATAGGCTTTACTAGAGCCAGGTTTGGAAGTGGATAAAGTTTGCTGTTGTTGGTCCTCTGTGCCCTGGCCTTGATGCCCTCATACTGTGACTCCCAAGGCCAGGGAAAGCCGAAACAGGGCCTCATCTGAAAGTCTTTCTCCTCTCCTCGCCTCTCCTCTCCTACCCTCTCCTCTCCTCTCTCTGCTAAACCCGGAGCAATCTTCCGGTCTCTCCTAGAGAGCCTGTTCTCAACTAAATGACAGCGAATGCTAAATAAGAAATTCAGATAAATGACTTTCTTAAAAACTATTTACCCATATGTTACCTTTGACCCTTAGTGGCTTACTATGCCTTCACACTGGTTAAACACTAATTTCAACAAAATCCTTCACTGACTGGCTCTTACGAGGGGGTGACATTTGGAGATAGATGGCCCCTTACTCAGTCTATCCTTTCAGAAGCTAAACATTTCTTGGAAACCCCTTCTGTTGAGTTTACAATGCTGCAGTTTCTCTGCTCTAGTTATTTTATTATAAGCCGGGGATCTATTACATGAGCATTCCTAGAACTCCTATAAATTTCCTTCCTTTTCCCCAACCCATGTGTGTACACTTTTAAAAACAAGCAAACAAAGCAGCTCCAATTACTAAAAGCATTGCAATGTAAATTTTCATCCCTTGTATATCACTTCAGGATTATAATTAAATCGTTAAAATGCATTGCTAATCTGTAAATCTGGTCTCATTAGCATAAGCCTGCTCCATAATTGCTAAACACACAGTGAATGCTTGTGACTTTGACTTCTGGACTAGTAAGCCTGCGTGAATGCCACTCCCCACACGGTGGCCCAAGAGCTTCTGGACAAGCTTTCTCCAATTTTGTTCTGTATGCCAGGCCGGTGGTATTGGTTTTACTCCTTCTTTTGAATAGGTAAAAGTTTCATACAGGTCACTATCAGACCTCCAACATGCTTTTTTGTGTGTGTGTGTTACGCGGGCCTCTGACTGTTGTGGCCTCTCCCATTGCGGAGCACAGGCTCCGGACGCACAGGCTCAGCGGCCATGGCTCACGGGCCCAGCCGCTCCGCGGCATGTGGGATCCTCCCGGACCGGGGCACGAACCCGTGTCCCCTGCATCGGCAGGCGGGCTCCCAACCACTGCGCCACCAGGGAAGCCCCCAACATGCTTTTAACCAGTTTTTTTTTTAATGTATCTAGCCTGAGATAGTCTCTCCCCATCTTTTGGAAAAAAGCATAAAATACAGGCTTACTGATAGGATCAGTCTCCTGGAGTCTTTGAGAAAAGTACAAGATGATCTAGTCAGTTGGCAACTTTACTTGCATTGATGTCCTTCAATCTTTTTCTTATCCAAATATTTTTTGGAAGTGGCAGTCACTGCCTCATTGCATTGAGGGTGGCTTTTAATTTTCATAGACTAGTTTTCAGCTTATCATTGCTGTCCTAGGCTGTGGCCATACCTGAGCATCCCAGGATTTTTTTTTTTAAGAGACATACACACAATGTACTCTGTACTGCTCAGCTCCATTGTCAAATAGGTGTCCACGTTCTCCCCAAGCTAGCCTTGGCTCACTCTTCCCCTGTATTACTCTGCACTGCACATTCCTTTCTGGGATATCATAGCTCTTCCCAGGCCATGGGATTTGGATACACATGCCTACTCCCCTCCACCACGGGGCCACAGTCCACCAGCCTCCCCAGCCCTGATCATAAAGCTGAAAGAAAACGTTTTCAGTGGAAAGAAAACTTTCTGTCTACCTTTTGTCAACTCCTAGAGTGCTACTTTTCTGTCTTCTTTCTGGGCACATATAATCTGCCAGTGCATGTTGGGGGCAATAGTAGTGGAGGGGAGAGGTCCCCACAAGTTGAAATAGCTTATTCTCCCTGTCCCCAAGGTCACTGGGTGGGTGAGGTAAGATTTGAAAACTTGGTTTCTTTTTTTTCAAATATTCCCCAGTAGCTGGAGAATCTTCTTTCTCTTTTTCCAGCAACTTCCTCAGAAAAAATAATAATAATCCAATAGGAGATAAACAGTCTTTTGGAGTAATAAGATGTTAAACACAACTTCTAAACCTAGTAGCAAGGAATCTTCCTGAATTCTCCCTAAAATGGCCAACTGATGTGCTTCCTGCTTTTTTAAAACTTATTTACATCTAAAGGACTCCTTCTAACACTGTTCTTATAAAATCTTTGGGGCCCATAAGCACCGTAGTTTTGCACTGTCCTCAGAAGATGTGATCCCTTCTGTAGGCCTTCATTTCCTAAGGGCCTGGGCTTGGATGTGTGACTGTGACGATTTTTTTTTTAACTATTATTCATCTAGGAGATGAGATAGATTCCCCCTGGTATTTTTCTCCTTCCTTTCCCTTTATTCAAGCAAGTAGTTGCTCTGTGCTTCTTGTCTCAAAAGAGGCATGTAGCAGAGTAGAAAACAGAGCTAAAAGACAGAATGATTGGCTAGTTAAGTTCCCAAAGCTGAAACGCTTAGGAGAAGGGGATTCTCTGGCCAAGACAAAATGTCTTAGCCCAACTGTGAAGGGAGACAGCTTTCCCCACTGCTGGGGAAAATAAAGCTAGGAGAGAGGGGTGCTCTCCACCTCACCTCCTGACCCTGTCTGCAGGGCAGCAGCAAGATGCCAGAGGATGAGATCTGCAGGTCTTCAAAATAGAGTCCAGAGACCACAGCTTTCAGATTGCAGGCCAAGAAGATAGCCAAGACCCCACAGAAGAAAAGGCAACACAGACCCACTATGAAAGGTGGGGATGGATGAGTGGATACAGAGGAAGTACGTACCTAGTAAGGCCTTATTCTTCCTCACCTCCCCTCTGCTACCTGGAAATCTTTACAATACCTGAGTCCTTTTCAGTTCAGAAAGCTTTGCCATTTCAAGTAGGAAGCCAGCCTGCCAGTGTCATTTTGTTGTGAATATTCCCCATTAGGACCTCAAAGACTTGAGGTGGACTTTGTGTCTAGACTAGACTAGATGGACTTCCTATGGCTGGTCCTCAGGAAGAGATAAATGCCCCAACTTCCTGACAGGAAGTACCAAAAAAAAAAGGCACAGATGGTCTACAGAATGTGGACAAAAATCTTATGAGTCGGTCATCTTAAATCTTTCCTGGCATAAAATACTCTCATTTTGAATCTTGGTTGTTTTTGTTTTTACATGTAATAATTTATGTGGGAATTTAGTATTGAATACCTTTTAAATTCTAAAAGATGATTGAAAGTCATATGGTATAATTAAAATAGGAGGTTTTTTGTTTACTTTAATATGAAACAATGCAATTTTGTGCAGCTGGTACAGAAAGCAAAATCAGGAATGGGAGAATGGCATAACTGATCCCATACAAAGATTAGGATTTCTGCACTGAAATGAAAATATCTAGAGCTTTGTGTAAATATAAGACTTGTGATCTCAGTGGAAATTGTTATAATTCTAAACTGGTTTTAAATTATAGCAGACACAGAAAATCTGGAAATGTTTCAAATCTACATACAAAAAAACTAATTAAAAAAACTAATTGAAGCTTCTGTATAAATTTAAAGATGTTTTCCAGTATTTTTATATACTAGTTATATTTTCTAACATTTTTAACTGGCTTTTAGAAGTTCGAGTTTATATAGCATTAAGATACTTATCCAAAATCCTCTAAGAAATGAAAATTCTACAATAGGAATATATACAATTAAATAAGGATACTGGTAATATAAAGTAAAAAATCTGAATTGTGAATCACGGATCAAAGGAGTTTGGGGCAAAACCTTCAGAACTCCTATTTACTGGTATTGGTTTTGTTTTTTTTTTTTTAGTCGCATGGAATTCTACTAGATATCATCTTGATTCTCAGTAGGAAAATTAAAGATAATGTTACCTCAGTAAAGTAATAGTAATTGGCCACAGAACTAGAACAATTAATCCTAAAATTCATATGGAACCATAAAAGATCCAGAACTGCCAAAGCAATCCTGAAGAAAAAGAACAAAGTAGGAGACATAACCCTCCCAGACTTCAGACAATACTACAAAGCTACAGTAATCAAAACAGTGTGGTACTGGTACAAAAATAGATATATGGATCAATGGAATAGAAAAAAGAGCCCAGAAATAAACCCACACACCTACGGTCAATTAATCTTCGACAAAGGAGGCAAGAACATTCAATGGAGAAAAAACAATCTCTTCAGCAAGTGGTGTTGGGAAAGCTGGACAGCCGCATGTAAATCACTGAAGTTAAAACACACCCTCTCACCATACACAAAAATAAACTCAAAATGGCTTAAAGACTTAAACATAAGACATGACACCATAAAACTCCTAGAAGAAAACAATGGCAAAATATTCTCTGACATCAAAAGTACCAATGTTTTCTTAGGTCAGTCTCCCAAGGCAATAGAAATAAAAACAAAAATAAACAAATGGGACCTAATCAAATGTACAAGCTTTTGCATAGCAAACGAAACCATAAACAAAACGAAAAGACAAGCTACAGAATGAGAGAAAATATTTGCAAACAGTGCAACTGACAAGGGCTTAATTTGCAAAATATACAAACAGCTCATACAACTCAACAACAAACAAACAAACAAACCAATCCAAAAATGGGCAGAAGACCTAAAAGACATTTCTCCAAAGAAGAAATACAGATGACCAATAGGCACATGAAACGATTCTCAACATCATTAATTATTAGAAAAATGCAAATCAAAACTACAATGAGGTACCACCTCACACCAGGCAGAATGGCCATCATTAAAAAGTCCACAAATAATAAATGCTGGAGAGGGTGTGGAGAAAAGGGAACCCTCCTACACTGTTGGTGGGAATGTAAGTTGGTGCAGCCACTGTGGAAAACAGTATGGAGGTTCCTCAGAAAACTAAAAATAGAACTACCATATGATCCAACAATCCCACTCCTGGGCACATAAATGGACAAAACTATAATTCAAAAAGATACATGCACCCCTATGTTCACAGCAGCACTATTCACAATAGTCAAGACATGGAAACAACCTAAATGTCCATCATCGACAGATGAATGGATAAAGAAGATGTGGTACATATATACAATGGAATACTACTCAGCTGTAAAAAAAAGAATGAAATAATGCCATTTGCAGCAACATGGATGCAACTAGAGATTATCATATTAAGTGAAGTAAGTCAAAAAAGAAAGACAAATACCATATGATCTCACTTACATGTAGAATCTAAAATGACACAAATGAACCTATCTATGAAACAATCACAGACAAAGAGAACAGACCGGTGGGTGCCAAGGGGGAGGGGGTTGGGAGAAGGATGGAGCGGGAGGTTGGAGTTAGCAGATGTAAGCTTTTATACAGAATGGATAAACAACAAGATCCTACTGTATAGCTCAGAGAACTGCATTCAACATCCTATGATAGGGACTTCCCTGGGGGTGCAGTCATTGGGAATCCACCTGCCAATGCAGGGGACATGGGTTCAAGCCCTGGTCTGGGAAGATCCCACATGCCACGGAGCAACTAAACCCATGCACCACAACTACTGAGCCTGTGCTCCAGAGCTTGCGAGCCACAACTACTACTGAGCCTGTGTGCCACAACTACAGAAGCCCGCACGCCTAGAGCCCGCGCTCCCCAAGAGAAGCCACCACAATGAGAAGCCCGTGCACTGCAGCGAAGAGTAGCCCCCCGCTCACCACAATTAGAGAACTAGAGAAAGCCCATGCACTGCAACGAAGAGTAGCCCCCACTTGCGGCAACTAGAGAAAGCCCGCACACAGCAACAAAGACCCAATGCAGCCAAATAAATAAGTAAAATAAAGTTAAAAAAAAAAAAACAGAAAAGTACAAATATCTTTTTAAAAAATCCTATGATAAACCATAATGGAAAAGAATATTTTTTAAAAAGAATGTATATGTACGTATAAATCACTTTGCTGTACAGCAGTAATTAACACAACATTGTAAGTCAACTATACTTCAATAAAAAATAAAATAAAATAGTAATTGGAAAAACTATTTTATAAACTACAAACTTTGGTTAACATTACAGAGCATAATATATGTAATTGTTAAGGGAATGTTGCAATGTAATAAAAAGGAGAAGTGTGTGTAGCTCAGAAGAGAACAAGAAATTAAGTAGTATTAAGATAAGGCCAGGGCTTCCCTGCTAGCACAGTGGTTAAGAACCCGCCTGCCAATGCAGGGGACACGGGTTCAAGCCCTGCTCCGGGAAGATCCCACATGCCACAGAGCAACTAAGCCTGTGTGCCACAACTACTGAGCCTGCGCTCTAGAGCCCACGAGCAACAACTACTGAGCCCATGTGCCACAACTACTGAAGCCCACAGGCCTAGAGCCTGTGCTCCGCAACGAGAAGCCACCGCAATGAGAAGCCCGCACGCCACAATGAAGAGTAGCGCCCCCCACCCCGCTCACCGCAACTAGAGAAAGCCCACACACCGCAACGAAGACCCAACATAGCCAAAAATAAATAAATAAATAAGAGGGTTAACATAAATTATTTTAAAAAAGGACAGAATTCAGTAGAGTTAAAACATATTTGAAAATATGAAGTTCTAACATTACTGGAAATTAAATAGAAGTCAGAATTGGTTTATTCAGCCAGAAATCATATACATGAATGCTATACCATCATATATGGAACAGAACCTTGTAAACTGCATCTGAAATTTTCCATCATCTTCAGATAGACAGGTAAGTGCACCCTCCCCTTCCTTTAATTCCTATCTCCACCAGGAAAAAAGAATAGGAGAAACTTTCACTTAAAGAACTATCAACTGCTAAAAGTCAAGGCCTTCAAATTGAAGGCAAACAAATAATTGAACAAAACCATCAGACAAATTCTTATTTAACCACACAGAATGCGGAGCTGAGTGATTTTAGAATAAAGAAATCTGACTGCACATACTTAGTGGTACGCAGCTAAGAACAAAAGGAACTGTACTGAAAATCTTGAACTTTATTCAATAGCTTTATCGTTTGTTTTAATACTGTATTGTTATTTTGGAACTCTTGTTTTCCCAGATTAAGCAAAGAAGTAATTCTATTTATTGTGTCAGGAATGAAAAATTTATAAAGGAATTCTATACCATGAGAAGAGAACTGGAAATATCAATATGAAATAAGAAAAAGCACAAGTCTTTTTCTGGCTCTGTTCACTGAAATGACCCAAGAGCAATGAAATCCCCACAGTGCCCCCTAGTGCTCAGATTCTGGTCTCTGATACTATTTTTACACTAAAAGGAACCATGGCTCCTTTGAGAAATGAATGATTCTGTGTCTGGGGCAGAACGGCACAAGATGAGCCTAGAAAATCTTGTTGTGCCAGAAAGCAACAAAGTTTTCAACAATTAGTGGGTCATGTGGAACAAATTTAAAGAGACTCCACTGGCCAAAGTTGTGACAATTTTATATGTCAATCATACCTCACTAAAGTGATTTTTAAAAAGGAGAATAATGACTGTATTTAATATTTGAGAAGCCATATGTCCATAATGATTGACACAAAGAGAAAAGATAACAAGTAATTATAAAAGGTTAACAGAATAGAATGCATTTCTCATTCATGAGGCATTATCGATTAATTTATTGTATCAGTGGAAAATACAGAAATTAGAATGATAAATACATCAGTTGGAGGGCATTTTCTGACTCCAGCGGAATATCAGAATGACCCATAAACCGCAGTCCCCAATTAGACAAAGCGGAGTGAATTATCTAGAACTCAATCGGTATAAATTTAAGTATTCTTAAGATTTATATGGTTCTAAGAATATCAATGAATGTGGAAAGTATTAACTTCCCTCAGGATCTCATCAATTTACAGGTTTTTTAGACTGAGGAAAAATACATTACTATATCATAAGGTTTTATCAACCAGACGGAAGCTGCAGACTAATAACGTAACGTATAAAACTTTACTCCAGGGGAGTGGGCTAATTCGCTGAATGCTCACAGCTTAAGGTTATAGAATCACTCACAGAACCACCACAAATAGGGTCCAAGATGCCCTTCTGGGTCATGAATGAGAATCTAGTCAGCCACCAGGGCAAAATCTCTGGTGGTAAATATCCTAACTTACCTGGTATGGTAATTCTTTCTGTGGGATGATTCAGAATTAGGTATAGAGATATTTAAGTGAAGTAACCCATTATGTTTTAATTTTTGTGTTAAGAGAGCTGTGCATATTTGATATTTTGCATATTTGTGATACATGAAAGAATTTACTCTGTTAGTGAGAGTCTTATAAATCTAATTTGAAATGGGTAATTAATTTGGAGTTATGATTTCAAAGTGAAATCTTCTTTTCAGTATTAACACATCTGAGACCCTTAGGTCTGTCATTTTTATAAATGTAATTTTTAAGAAATTTTTAGTTCCCAGGCGGATTTGTCTGGTAGATCAGACAGCTAAAATCCTAAAAAGGGACATGCTTGAGGCGACACAGCTGTTAATACTGCTTCCCCCTCGGACTGTCAGCCCACAACAGACGCCGCTCTGCTCTATCCCCAGGTCCTACCTGTCCCATCCACATGATGGGCCTAAGAGAAAGTCGGCTTGGACAGCAACCTGCCTCCTCTAAACCCTGACTGGAATGCTATGGCCTCTGTGTCCTTCCCCCTTGTCCTAGCCCAGCATCCCATTTAAAGCACACATGGGTGAAGTGGGGGTGGGCGGGAATAATGGAATAAATTTTAAATGCGGAAATTACACTGAGATTTTCCAATATAGCATTTTCTCAGTGTGTATGTGCTACCGTCTCTGTGCTTATAATGTGGTGAAGCTGCTAGAAATGTGACATAGAACTTTCACCTACCTGCAAATTGATTTTACTGTTTCCAGGAAATGGGACACTCCCACATCTTAGCTGCATGACTTTTTTTTTTTAATGGATGGCACAAAGCTTTCCTCTGCACTAAGGATGAATGCTATTACCACTGTTTTTTAAAAGTGCTCCAGGAATTTCTTCTCTGTGGAATTCCCTTTAACATGAACTCAGACCTACGTTCTTGTTTTATGGGATAAAATTTTCAACATGTAGTTAAAGCTGTAAAAAAAAAACCCAAAAAAAAGTCACATTTCAAACACATTTTCTTTACCACTCTCAAAGCTCCAGCGAAATAGAAGTAAAACAGGGACTTCCCTGGTGGCGCAGTGGTTGAGAGTCCGCCTGCCAATGCAGGGGACACGGGTTCGAGCCCTGGTCCCGGAAGATCCCACGTGCCGTGGAGCAACTAAGCCCGTGTGCCACAACTACTGAGCCTGTGCTCTAGAGCCCGTGAGCCACAACTACTGAAGCCCGCGTGCCACAACTACTGAAGCCCATGCACTGCAACGAAGGGTAGCCCCCGCTCGCCGCAACTAGAGAAAGCCTGTGTGCAGCAACGAAGACCCAACGCAGCCAGAAATAAATAATTTTTTTAAAACAAAAAGCAAAACAAATTGTGACATTAAGGACTAAGTACATTTTGCTGTGAAACAGGCCTTAAGTGACCTAAGGCCTTTCAAATTATGATGAACCTGTGAGCTGCAAGTCACGACTCAGCCTACACATAATTGTCCTCCAGCTAACAGCCCAGCACTTCCCCTCAAATGCCGAAGGATATACACTGCAGTCTTCTAGTCAAGGGCAAATGCCTACATTTCCTTTCAGAATGTGTGCAGGCTGCCAGACCAACACTGGAGTCCACAGCAAGTTATCCATGCCAGCCAGGAAACTAGGTCTAGGCAAAGAAATATCAGAAAAGAAACCAGCTCAAACTCAGAGGTGGCAGGTACTAAGAAATTCCCTAGTTCACACTGCTGTAACAGAATACCATACCCCAGGTGGCATAAACAACAAACATTCATTTCTTATAGTTCTGGAGGCTGGGAAGTTCAAGATCAAGGCTCCAGCAGATTCAGTGTCTGATGAGGACCTGCTTTCTGATTCATAAATGGCTATCTTCTTGCTTGTCCTCACATGATGGAAGGAGGCAAGGGAGCTCTCTGGAATCTCTTTTATGAAGACAGTAACCCCACTCATGGGGGCTCCACCTTCGTTACTTCATTACCTTCCAAAGAGCCAAATATATATAAAATATATCCTTGTGGTTCGGTTTCAACATAAGAATTTTGGGGAAGACACAAACACTCAGTCCATAGCACACACACATAGCTATGTGGACTCCAGGCCACCCAACAGAAACACATTTAAGTGTAAGCCTGCCCCATCTGTGAACCAGAGCGCCAAGTACTCAAGCCAGAAGCCCATAAAAGAGAGCAAACCTAACTCCTCTGCAGAACCCAGATACAACTGAAGATCTCAGGGCCTATATGGGAACCTCTAGGTTTCCAAAGCCCACGGCATTTTTAGCCCAGAAGGGAGAAGGGAGTAGTATTGGCATCCACGAGTCACTGCGGCGAAGACCACAAAGAAGTCTCAGAAATGCATGGGTGGATAACCTCAGGGGCAATTACATAAAATGGGAAACATCTGAGCTAATTAATACCAACCGGAGTCCTAACCACACTCACCTAGCTTACCACCATAGTTTGCCATCACACACCAGGAAGAGCTTCCTTCTCTACCTCCACCTTGTCCATCTCCTCTGAACGTCTGTTATGGTGATGGTGAACAAGTGTTATACTTGGCGAAGCATATTCGTAGCCAAGTTCATGTACAGGTAAAAATGTGTGGACTCACAATCCACAGAGGATAGAATATGAGGAAGAAATTAGCTCCTCCATTATAAGGCACTGTCCCATGTCAGTAATTAGAAGAGAGAAAGTGTCAGCAGAATGATCTCTAATGTTTCATTAGACAATGAGCCCCCTTTCAAATGGAGGTTAACAGCCCCTGTTTTAAATAGCCTTTTGGACGTTTGCTAAATTTTTTTCTTTTTGGCCACGCCACGCGGAATGTGGGATCTTAGATCCCCGACCAGGGATGGAACCCACACCCCCTGCACTGGAAGCACAGTCTTAACCCCTGGGCCGCCAGGGAAGTCCCATGTCTTCTTATACACTGCCGAATGTCACGAGGTCTCGCCATCTCCATCCAAAGATCACAAGAACTTTCATCCCCTGCTACCAAAAGACAATTCTTGGGAAGGACTCTTAGGTCGTACTCATATATAAGACAGCCTGTGATTTGGATGTAAGGATCAGGGGTACGGTGGGCTTCACCCTCTGGCTAGTGAGTACTTAACTTCCTTCTTATAGTACACTTCTTACAAACAACAAAGACTTAATTAAACATTCTGAGTCTGCACTCTTTTTTCCCACAACAGCTTAAATTAAGAAAGCCACATTTTATGCACACCTGAGTTTGGGACTGATGGTGGGAGAGTGGGGCAATTCCTACTGGCAGCTTCTGTGGGAACCAGGCTACCAATTCTAAAGTAAGGTGAGAAGGGAGAGCCAAGACAAGAACCCAAGGGTGTCTTAAAACACAGGCACGCACAGAGCAAGGCATGGCACAGGCAGTGAGAAGGTAGAAGGGGGCTGAAAGGCTTAGTTCCCTGAGCCAATGAATGCAGTGCATTTTTAGATGCTTTCCTGCAGACCTGGGAAGGGAAGGCTTGAGACTTGGGGATGCTTTGGGCACACTTTAAATATTTGTTTGACATTAATTTGGGGGGTGGGGTAAAATTGATTTGCTATTAATAAAAGAGTCACTGATTAATTTACACCTGGGAGCCAAGGCTATTTTAGCAGCATGTTTTCTACATCTCTTCAATCTTGCTCTCCATTTTTTCTTTTGCAAATTTTTGAACCAAATAAATTTTTAAGAGTTATATTAAAGGGAATAAACTTTGGTGAGTAAATCTTCTGTTGCTGTTATCCACACTGTGCTATACGTGATTAGGTGGTCAGCATTGCAGCTGACTGACTGTAAAGTGAGTTTGCTGGTGGTGGTGGTTTGTTTGGGTTTTCTTTTTCATTCTTGCACGAGGCTGTTGTCTACTTTGAAAGGAGCAGAGCCAATCTGCACGTCACTAGTTATGTGAAGCCCCATATGAAAACCTGAAGAAACCAGCAATACATTGCTGGTTTATCCCAGTCACGTTTTAGGGCCCGGCCAGATTGGCACCATGGATGGGGGGAAAATGGCCTGGGTGGGGGGAAAATGCCCTGTGGGCTTGCGGGTACTGCTCAGGAGTGGACACTCCATCTCCCAGGTTGCACTTCGGAAAAAAGCGAAGTGTTATGGCCCACTTCTGCGGTGGGAGGCCTCCAGATGCTGGAGGTGACAGTGGCATTACCATACACCCAGTGCCTCCTTCAGTCTGCATTCTGGCCCTCTCTATACTAACAGCTGTGCTCCACCAGGAGTGGAAATGGAGTCATTCGGCTCATGGGCGTGAAGGGCAGGCTTGCCATGGAGCTGGTATGGAAGAGGGCAAGATATATACAGAGAAAGCAGCTTGCAGTAGGAAGACTTGTGTCCACAGACAAATTCATTCAGCCTAACCCATTTACTCCAGGCACAGATAATAAGTCTCACCTGTTCTCTTCACAGTGGCACTTGGGTATTTGGGTGCTCTGAGGTGCTGCATACCCCCTCCCACCACTCCCCTCCTTAGTGATGACACTAAATCCCCTACCCACTCACTCCTTTCACAGCCTGGAAATTGTTCTCAAGTCTCGGGGCGGGGGGCGGGAGCGGAGACAGGAAAAATCAGACCACTCCTTTGGAAAATTTAAGGAGTTTTGTACAAAGGCCAGGAGATGGGGCATTGATCCTAGGTGGTTAAATGAACTGTTAAAACAAGTCAGGCATTGAGCTTATTATCTGCCTAGCCCAATACAAAATAGTTGGGGATGGGAAATATATACATATGAAACAAAACGAGGCAGTATGCTAGAGGCCACGAGGTATATGCACTTACTCTTAGTTACTTTTATGAGACATGTAAACCCCCAAGTGAAATAGAGACAGTTCTAGAGAGGGAAAGGAGAGCAATCTGAAGCCTTAGTTCAGTGGCCCTCAACCGGCAATGATTCATCTCCCCGGTGACATTTGGCAATGTCTGGAGACATTTTTGGTTGTCACAACTGGAGGATGCCACCGGCATCCAGTGAGCAGAGGCCAGTGGGCTGCAAAACAGCACACAGTGCAGAAGACAGCCCCACAAAGAATCATTTGGCACAAAATGTTAGTGCCGTGGTTGAGAAACCCTGCCCTAGAGCAGTGGTTCTCAATTTCTAGCAGGCGTCAGAATCCCCTAAAGGACTTGTTAAAACGCAGATTGCTGGGTCCCACCCGCAGTTTCCAATTCAGTAGTTCTGACATGGTGTCTGAGAATCTGCTTTTCTAACAAGTTCCCAGGTGATTCTGAGGTTCCTGGTGTGGAGACCATGCTTTCAAGAGCCCCTGCCCTAGTTCTCCACTCTAATTACCCTTTCAACTATCCACCTGCTCGAGAATGTGCTTAGACCCACCTTAGCCCAGAGTCTTCAGATGCTATTAGTCCTCACAAAAGGAGGAAGCAAAAGACTTCCCAGAGACTTAATTAAAGTTTGGGAAAGCATCCCGGGAGGCGGGCCGGGGGGGGGGGGGCGGGTGTCAATAAAATTGATCCAAATAAATTCTTTGCACATACAAAATAAAACTCACATGCACAAAAAGAAATTTGATCAATAAATTAGTAAATTCAGAGTGATGAGGAAGTAATTAACAGGCCCATTTAAAGTGCGGAATACATTAAATACAGAATAAGTGACTCCACCGGGACCAGTGAAGCAGGAAACACCGATGTGTTTGAGGTGGGTATCGGTGTCAATAAAATTGATCCAAATAAATTCTTTGCACATACAAAATAAAACTCACATGCACAAAAAGAAATTTGATCAATAAATTAGTAAATTCAGAGTGATGAGGAAGTAATTAACAGGCCCATTTAAAGTGCGGAATACATTAAATACAGAATAAGTGACTCCACCGGGACCAGTGAAGCAGGAAACACCGATGTGTTTGAGAGGCCTGGAAGATTAGAAACATATTTCAACAAGGAGAAAAGAGGAGAGAAAAGGGAGAGCCCAGAATGATGAAGATGCCAAGGGGGTGTACGTATCAGAACCTTTGGAACCTCAGATTTTGAAATCCTACAAAAAGTTTAACAAAATTACAGCTGTGCGCTTGTGCACCTCCCAGGTACAGGAAACTTAAGTAACCTACTGTGAAAGCTAGCAAGGCCACACCTGGCCCTGAGCAGTTACTCTGTCAAGTCCCTTTATATTGGGGTATACAAAAGGCTTATGCCAAGTCAGTTGGAGCAGAGGCAGACTTCAATGATCCAGAACAATCCCAGAATGATCTTGGATTCCCTGGCAATCTATAAGATCCCCTGCCAGAGAAACTGAGGCCAAAGCAGTCTCCATCGATAGTTCAAGCCAGAGCCAAGGGCCATAATAAGGCACTTGGTTGTAGGAAGTCAAGTTCTGGGCAGTTTACTATTGAGGGCAAATACTAGGCCGTCCTACTTCAGACAGACACCCACATACTGAACACGTTCTCCCCAAGAGGTGGGGCATGAAGGAAACCAAACTGTGTGATGAATGGCAGAGCCAGAAAGGTATAAATTATTGGTAAGATGAGCCAGGATATACCTAACTTTTCAGTTAGATGTATAGCAGGGTCTTGATAAATATCAGATCCCTTGCTTTCAGGTTGATTTCGGAGACCAGCTCCCCACTTCACCCCCAAGTGAGTCCCCCTTGGGGGGTTTCTGTAGGCAATGGAAATTTAAATCGGAGCAGCCATGGATATGAATCACTGTGATAATTCCTTTAGACCTGGTGGAGAACCAGACCTTGGCTAAAAACTGCATCAGCAAGAAGCAGACCTTTCTGGCTTCTCGGCCTCTTTATCATGCCCCTGGAGACCTCTATGAAACTTGAGTAATAGCTTATCTTCCTCTAAGGGAGCTCAGTCAGCCCCGCGCCATGAATTTCACTGCAGATTAGTGAAGGGCTGGGAAGTGCTTTTTGCTTTCCATGGAGCCCTAGTCCCCAGAGATCATTAAAACAGAATCTTTCCAAGCTTGGGGAACCTAACCATGCAAGGCACCCAGAATTCAGCTCCAAAGACTCAATCCAGTTCTCTGAGCCTCCTTTTCCTCAGGAGTATGGGGTCCAGGCCTTAGCTTTCAGCAGAGTGGGTGGGAGGTTGCTATGATCAAAGCTGCTGCCTCTGTTTAATTTCCCTCCGCCGCTTTCCATCAGGCCTTCCTCATTAGCTGGATGAGAAGGTTTGCAGAGCCAAACTGGCAGCTGAATCCCTCAGGCTGTTTTAGTTCTAGTGCTTCCTGGGCTTTGGGCATAAAAGCACCTCCCAGGGTGAGAGGATGCACCACACATTTGGCTGACACCTGTCTATGAAGGAAGGAGGCTGAAACCACTTTCCCAGAGCAGCCCTGGAGCATTCCAGTCAGTGCCGCCTTCAGCAGCCTTTCTTCCCAGCCAGGCACCGGGATGGCTTCGTCTGGTGTGCCCTTCCAAACTGCTGCTCGAGCCTTGGCTGTCACCACAGGTGGCTTACATGGTCCTCCAAGTGTGAGGTCAGTTAAAAGGCATGAAGCCGCGAACTCCCAGACTCCAGGAGGGAGGAGGAGGCTTGCGAACACACCGACTAGACTCTCTGGATTGCAACATCCCAGGCAGAGAAGCAGCCCACCTTTGAACACCTCTACCGGGAGGAAGCTCGGCACACCATGAGGCGGCAGCCCTTCTGCTGTTGAACAGCTCTAATGGTTAAAAGGCCATCCTCTTACCCAATCCCCATCTGCCTGCCTGGCTTTCCTATGGAGCTACATGGAACATGTCTGCCGATCCTGCCATCTGACGCTATTTCTATTTGTGCACTGTGTCTTTGCAACTATGCTAACCAGATGGTTTGTGAGAGCGTGGACCATGTCTCCTTTTCCTTATGCATCTCCATGGTGTTTGTGGCGGGCTCTAAGACTGCTGGGCAGTGTCCTTAGTTGTGCTCCAAGTTTCTCCACTTGTGACCAGCCCCTTCCCCACAGCCCCTTCCCCTCAAGCCTGAATTATGTTCATTCCAACTCCACCCCTCTGCTCAGCCCAGGCCCTCCTGGGATGTCATTTGGTATTTGCTCTCTACAAAGCCAACTCCTACCACCCTTCAAACCTCTTCTCCAACCGGACAGCTTCCAGGAAGTGCCCTCTTCTTTCCTGAACTCTTAGTGCACTTGTTTATGCCAACACCTAGCATTTGAAGGAATATTTGACTTTTCTCTGTTACATATGTTTGTTTTGTCTCCTCACATAGACTACAGCCTCCTCGAAGGCAGAGACTGTGATCATGATACTTCTGCATTTATCACAAGGCCTGGTACAGGGAGGGGCACACAGTTGAGGCTTAATTAAATGAGTGGTTTAGACACTTCCCTGGCAGTCCAGTGGTTAAGACTCCACGCTTCCAGTGCAGGGGGTGTGGGTTCGATTCCTGGTCAAGGAACCACGATCCCACAAGCCACGCGGCACGGCCAAAAAATAAAGTTTTTTAAAAAAAGAAGTGGTTTAGAAATGTCTGGGGCTTTCCCTGGTGGCGCAATGGTTGAGAGTCCACCTGCCAATGCAGGGGACACGGGTTCGTGCCCCGGTCCGGGAGGATCCCACATGCCGCGGAGCGGCTGGGCCCGTGAGCCATGGCCGCTGAACCTGCGCGTCTGGAGCCTGTGCTCCGCAACGGGAGAGGCCACAACATTGAGAGGCCCGCGTACCGCAAAAAAAAAAAAAAAAAAAAAATGTCTGGAAAGGAAGGCTACCAGTGACTGAGTCAGGTAGACAGGTTAACCTAATATTCTTGCACTGTCAAGATACTGAGCACCTCCAAGGTGTAAGGTGCCCAATTCATCTTAGTGGAATAGAACCCCGTTGGCAAAAGACGCCCAAGTCCTCTCTTCTTACAAACCCCAAACCCACAATCTGTTCTTCACTATGCTGTTTTTCATACACAAAATTCCAGCTGGTCACATCCTTGTGGCCCCCTGTCAGTGCAGACTTTATGAGCTAGCTGTGTCTCCAGCAGTGGGGATGGGTTTGCCTGAGCCATCCACAATCTCACTCTTGGGACACAGTATTTGTAAAAATGACAGGTGAGGCTAAAGGTGCAGCTTGGGAGAAATGCCCAAATTCAACAGCAAACCTTGTGAAGTTCTGGTGAGAAAAAAAAAAAAAAAATCAGCCTAGTTTCTAAGGTCCTTCTTAAAGTAAGCAAGAAAATGAGCCCAGTGTGTAAGGGAACTGATGTATATGGTTGGCATGACAGTGTTAACAATTCCTTGAGACTTTATCAAGCTCTAAAAGCATCTGCATGAACAGAATGTGGTTCCTGAGGACATGGAGGGGTTCAGCAGGCAACTATTTGTGTACTATGAATATGCCTCGAGGCCTTTTTACACAACCTCCGCCTGGATTCCACCCCTCCTTACTAGCTTCTTCTTGGTCCTCAGGCCTCAGCCTAAATGTCACCCGACTCCAAGAGGCCTATCTAGGGAAGCTCCTCCAGCAATATGCCTTACCTCTGCTTTCTTTCATAGCACTTCTCACGATCTGTAACTTTAAAAATATATTCACCCATATTTTGTCTATGTTTCCATATACTTATGTATCAATACTTGAATATAATAAGCTCCAGTGAAGATATGGCTATGTCAGTTTCACTCACTGAATCCCCACAGGGCCATGCAAAATTAGTTCTCAAAAAACTGAGATAAATGATTATGAGACAGTGCGGCAAAGCCAGAAACACAGGGCATTTCACATCAAGTGATCTGGGTTCCAGCTTTAGCTTAGCCATTTACTAGCTGCATAACGTCAGACAAACTGCCTAATTTCTGAGCCTCAGTTCCTTCATTTTTTATATGAAATAAGATCACCTACCTCACAACACTGTTTGGAAGAAAAAAATAAAATGAATATGAAAATAACTGGTAAAATGTAGAGCCCTGTACAAATATGAATTATTATGTGAGGCACCTAAAACAGTATCTCTGCTTTCTCTAGGACACCCACCACAGGCACCTGAAAATCAAACCAGTCACACCCTTGGTTGAATGCTATCTCAAAGACAAAATACATTGAAAACTGTTATGAACCTTTATTGCAGGCATTTGACCTCATTGTTACCTGGCAGAGAGCAGGATCCTTAAAAGGGTGGGCCCAGGATAGGTGATCTCAGGAAGAGGGGAGATGGGAGGAGAATCTTAAAATGTCTTGAAACGCTTTAAGCTCAGAAGACATTTAGAGAGTGAGTGCAGGCCAAGGGGAGGGAGTCCTGGTGGAGCCACTACATGGAGTCGTTAGGCAGAAGGAAGCCATAGAAAGGGAGGTAGAAGCGCCAGCTACAAACTTTCTCTCCTTGGCCTGTATTCATCTGAGGGACGTTTGACTTTACAGAAGCCATGTGTGTGCACTGGAGAGAGGGGAGGGAATGCAGAAAGCAGCAAACGGATGCCAAGGGAGCTGTACTTAATCATAATAACCATTAGTATTGACTTTGGTGCCATCTTAAAGGAGCCATTTGTTATAAGAACCAATAGTCAAAACCCCAAGTCAGCCAAGCTTTGTCTTATGAGCTCTAAAAATAATGGTATTTTGCTGTCCATCTGTTTTAATTTTCCAAATTCAAATGCAATTTGAAATCAATTCAAAAATTGATTTCTTTCTTCTAAACAAAGAGATGTTAAAAGGAGAAAGAAAGGAAGAAGAAAGGACAGACAGACCCGGCTTTTCAATGAATCACGTAATAATACCCAGAAAGCAGGAACCCAAGGCAGTAATTATTCCCCTGAGAGGTATGAAAGGAAAATGGGTGAGAATTATGACCACATGAACAATATATAAAACCTTTCCAGAGCTGAGGCCAGCAAATCACTTACCTACAGCTTCAGCAATGACATAAAAGCTGGAAGAAACACAGTTAAGGTCAATTGGTTCCTGATTTTTAAGCCACCGCCTCATTTTAATCAGCGCCCCATGCCATGCAGCATCTCCAGCTGGCAAACGGCTAAGTGAAGTTAAGAGTTGTTTGCTCTTTCTCAAGCAGCTTGAAAACAAAGTGGAAACAGGTGAGTGATCTTGCAGTTAAGAGTTCGGGAAAGGTCAGCAGATTATTTTCTAGCCAGGCCTTGTGAGGGTGTCTGCACCTCGGTATGGTCACAATCCAAGGTCTGGCACTCTACTTTACAGGACCTTTGTTTTGTCAACTTCCCCAACCTCCAGGGCCTGGTTCACAGTAGCCAAACTCAAATAAACAGACTGTTAACCTGGACCACCAAGTTACCAACAGATGGTGGGATGGATCACCAAGTTACGAACAGATGGTGGGATGGACCTAACAGCCAGAATACTTGGGCCCACTACCTGGTCTCCAGGAGAGAAACTGAACTCATTAAACAGCTCAAAAGAAGAGAAAATAAACTACATCCATTTACATTTACGTTCATTGCTTCACGTAACTTAATTCTTTGGGCCTGGATTTTCTGATCTGTATAAAAAAGAACAGTTGTTTACCACTTAGCATTGTTTTTTTTAGGCTATCTGAAAAACATTTTGTGAACTGGAGAACACCATACAATTGGAGTGGTTATGTTCGGCAATAAGATGGCAGTTTGGCGCACACAGAATCTGAAAAGGAGCTAAAGTGTGAAAATACTTGGTATCTACAGGCAGTTTTACCCTCACTCCAGTGGAACCAAAAAAAAAAATCCTTACTGCACTATAGAGATGGCTTTTCTAAGGACTCAAAGCCACCACACGGGGCTTCTCTGGTGGCGCAGTGGTTGGGAGTCCGCCTGCCGATGCAGGGGACACGGGTTCGTGCCCCGGTCCGGGAGGATCCCACGTGCCGTGGAGCGGCTGGGCCCGTGAGCCATGGCCGCTGAGCCTGCGCGTCCGGAGCCTGCGCTCCGCAACGGGAGAGGCCACAACAGAGCCTGCGCCCCGCAACGGGAGAGGCCACAACAGTGAGAGGCCCGCGTACCGCAGGAAAAAAAAAAAAAGCCACCACACGTAGTCTCTGTGCCTTGGACATGTGGAGAAATCTCAGTCTCTAACATCTTTTTCAAAATTCCTTATTAGACACCCAAAGCACACACTGAAATGACTGATACTGCAGGGTCTCTGCCATGAATTCCCTCCAAGATAGATGCCTTCCGGGGTACACTGCCCTGTCTGGCATCAGACACGCCCCCACCCACGGCTGCACCTTCACTCCTGTGTCTTGAGGTTCGGCTGCAAGAAGTGGCAAAGATCTACTCCAGGAAGATTCATGTTGCCTTCCATCTTGGCGGGGGGGGGGTCTTTTTCTGACCTGGTCCCCCAGGTCCGGCTGTGCCCCTCTGTTGAGAACAATGAGGGGTTCCCACTCTGAGCCGGGGCAGGGGTGAAATTGGGGAGGGGCGGTGACAGCATAGAATGGATGGTTCTAGAATACCGGAGCATTCCGGTATTAGCATTCCCCTGGGACACTGAAAAACAGGTATCATTCACTATAGAAAGAAGCAGGATGAGGGGCACAAGGGGGCCCAAAGGCAAATCTCAGAAGCCGGACTGGTAAACCCAACATGGACTCCCCACTGTCCTTGGAATCAAACCCAAGCTGCATAGCCCTTGAGGCCCCAAGTGACCCAGACTCCACTTGCTTCTCCAACATCACCTCATATACTCACTCCCCCCACCCCATCACTAGCTCCGTCCACACTGACCTTCTCTAGACCTGCCAACTTATTCCCAGCCTGGAGTCTGTGCACCTGCTCTTCCTCCCGTCTGGGACCCTCTTCTTCTATATCTTCTATATCTTTGCCTGGCCACCACTCAGGTTTCAGCCCAAATGTCACCTCCTTCTCTGATGACCTTTCTACTAACGTTTCCCAATCCGTCAGCCACTCTCTCTCCTGTTAGCATGTTTTATTTTCTTCTTGTCACTTACTAGACATTACTTTCTTATTGTCTGGTTCTTCCTCCACAAGAGACAGGACAGAGAACCAAAATAGGCGAAACTGAAGCATTGCAAATCAGAGAAGTTAACAAGCTGTGGGGAGAGAGAAATTCTGGAAGCCGGGGGAAGAATGTCGTCTTGTGCATGTGTATGAGCACACTGCGTCTATTTAAATGGGCCACGGTCAACATGTACGGGGTATCTACTGTGTAGCAGCCCCTTTGCATAGACTATT
Source organism: Physeter macrocephalus (assembly GCF_002837175.3). Lineage (NCBI taxonomy): Eukaryota > Metazoa > Chordata > Mammalia > Artiodactyla > Physeteridae > Physeter > Physeter macrocephalus. Next base: position 101,024,175 of record NC_041234.1, read on the forward strand.
CCCTGCCTCATGTCTCCATGGGGGAGGGCCTATTTGCTCCAGTGCTTAGGAGGGAACAGTATTAGAATCCCACATTTGCTCCTGTTTAAAGTGGGAAGAGCAAACATTAATTGGGCAACATTAACCAGAAGGTTTAGGGTCACTTCATTGAAAGGATAATGTGGACCTGTCTTCTTTTCTCTCTAGCACTTTCCCAGCTTCTGGACTCCATTCTGTAAGCCCATCTGGCTGGGGACTCTCAATTGCAAAAATGTCCTCTATTCTTCCGCCTCGAAACCTATAGCTCAGCAATCCCCAACCTTTTTGGCACCAGAGACGGGTTTTGTGGAAGACAACATTTCCACAGATGGGGAGTGATGGGGGAGCCGCAGATGAAGCTTCGCTCGCTCATCCGCCACTCACCTCCGGCTGTGCAGCCGGTTCCTAACAGGCCAAGGACCGGTAGCGGTCCAGGCCCTGGGGGTTGGGGACCCCTGCTATAGCTAATTTTAATTTGGAATATTCGGAAGCCCCATTCTATCTCATGCCTAAACCATATCCCCTGGTTCATCTTTAACAGAGAATCTTGTTTTTTTAGATACAGGCAGGGGAATGATAGAATGTGTGGACTTAGGTCACTGAGGTTTTTCTCTTGGCTCTGCCACCTACTGAGTGGCCTTGGATAAGCTATTTAATATTTCTGTCCCTTAATCTTCTCTATAAAATGGGAACGTTAATATCTACTTCATAGGGTTGATATAAGGAACAATATGATACAAAATATCTAGCAAACAATTAATAATTTTTTGTTATTATCACTAATAAAAAGTAGTAAAGGTACGACAATGATCCATATCTACTTCCTCGTGTTTCTTGTCAGTTGGTTGGAGCCAAGCAGGGTAGACAGGTAGACAGGTTAGCCTCACAAATCTCCAACATGGCCTGGAAAACTCAGGGGATAAACACAAGGAGTGGTGTTTGGGGACTAAAGTACTATATTGAGAAACCAAAGTTTTTGGTGGGCTTTACCAGCACTGGTGTTTGCAGCCTTACATGTGGCTTCGTCTGGGATCCTCAGGTTTGGGTCTAGGGCCATGATTTACACCGACAAAGCTTTATTTTCGGTGTCTGGGACCTTACAGGGATTAGCCTTACGAAAGAGCAAAGTGAGCTCCAGAGTCAGGAGAAGCACTCTGGGGCACTTGGACTGCAAAGGTGGCAGAATTCCACGTGCTTCAGAACTCCTCAGGAAGAGGGCAAGGTCCTTATTCGACTCAGGAATGGCTCACCTCAAAACGAGCTACTGTGAGCATTAACTGATCTCGAGTGTGTGACAGCAGTTAATAGGCTCAGCTTTTTTGTGTGTTTAGGAGGATTCCTCCACTGTTGTATGTCTCAGCTAGGACAGCAGTCCAAGGCTTTAAACCACAACAGCGGCTAGATTGTGAGTCAAGGTGCAATAATGTGAAATTCAGGGCTTTTAAATTTTTAGTGTTGGGCATTGTTAGATAGAATTTGGGGCAGCTGACATAGTGCTGTCTCCCTTGATCTTGTCTGAAATTGCATGCAGGACCAAGGGGGAAGCCTTAAAAGGGACCAACCTCGGGTCTGTTTGGAAGGTCCACAGGTTCTCTGGAGCCTCTTTTCCCCTTCCACTCAATCTATTCGGGAGGATGAGAGCTTTTTGTTTCATAGTGAGCTGGGAGTAAGCTGTCTTTTTCTGATAGGCCTGTCAAGGGGCCTAGCATCATAGGAAGCGAGGGATGGCCACTTACTGACACTGTTTCTTCCCCATTCTTCTTCTGCTTTCCCCATCTTTCTTCCAAGCCTCTGCCGCCTTCTAATTCTATAGACATTAAACTGTGAATATTCCAAGTATTTTGACTTGTTTACTTTGCTCTTTTCCAGCCCACGCTCAGTGGGTGCACTGCCAAAACTTCAGCTCTCTCCTCCAAGCAGATGACTCGTTCACCGGGTCCTACCTGCAAGTGTATCCCAGATTCACCCTTCACACCTCCTACATGTGTAGGGCTGTGCTGGTAAGGGTGGAGAATCTGGTTTCTAGCTTTTGCCAATTTCACCTCAGGCTCCACATCTCCAAAGGTAAGGATCTCTCCACAAACATGCTCTTCCAAGTTACCTTCAATTCTGTCAACGGTCCCCGTCAGAAGGAACTAGCACTTCCCAAGTTTCAGGTTTTCCCTGTAGAAGTTTCCACTAGGGTAACACACATGGCCTCTCTGCAACCCCTCGTTCCCTTATTCCTCAAGGCACGACTTTGCTTATTGGCGAGACTGATGAAGAAACTGCTCGACTCAGTTCCTTCTGTGCCGGGGTTGGCAAACTCTAGCCTGTGAACCAAATCCAGCCCACCACCTGGTTCTGTAACTTAAGTTTTATGGGAAAGCGACCACACTGGTTCCTTCACCTACTGTCTATGGCTGCTTTCCCACCTCAACAGCGGAGGCGAGGTGTTATCCCAGAGACCAACCACACAGCCTGCAAAGTATTAGCCGTGGGCCCTTGCCACATCAACCCTCCTGTAACACCACTGTTATCCTGCTGCTTAAGGACTTACAGTGGGCACCTACTATCTGCTAAAGCAGCGGTCCCCAACCGTTTTGGCACCAGGGACAGGTTTTGTGGAAGACGGTTTTTCCACGGACAGGGAATCGGCGGGGGCGTGGAATGGCTCAGGCGGTAATGGGAGCGATGGGGAGCGGCAGATGAAGCTTTCCTCACTTGCCCACTTGCTCCCCTCCTGCTGTGCGGCCCGGTTCCTAACAGGCCGCCAGCCACTACCAGTCCTTGGCCCCGGGGCTGGAGACCCCCATGCTAAATAGCGCCTATTTCTGGGCAAACAAGGGAAGGGAGATTGTTTTGGGGAGGGGGGAATTTTTTTGCTATTTCTTAGAACTTTAAATTCTCTTTGAGAACAGGGATACACTTGAGAATAGAAGAAGGGTTTCCGTGTTGACCTTTTCTGGGTGGGGGCCAATTTGGGGCAATGCAAACATTGTTAAATCCTCTCTGGCAAGGATGTTCTAACAGAGCTGTGTATAAAAGAAGTGAGAGAGAGAAAATACCAGGCAGCTTTCTGCTGTAGTCTGGTAAATTGAATAGAAGTAACTCCCTGTGTGGACCAATTCCAGAATCTTTAGGAGAGGGGGCACCCATGAAAGAGACATTCACAGAAGTTCTAAGGGCCTCAACTCCCCTCTCACTGGGCCCAGGTGGCAAGAAGTAGAAAGGTAGACACACGGAGATGCAGAGGTAGGACTGGGACTCTCTACTGAGTTTTTTCATTGAACAAAAGAACAACACTCCTGGGTGACCACAGACTGGACTGTTAACCCTCCTGGGTAAACAAAGCAACAAATTGTGGTGTAGTGGTGGCTTTGCCCTATGGCCAAAGGAGAATGCAAACCTTTCTCTCCATCTTCTCTAAGTCTACAGTATGGAAGCTCTTGTTAAGCCCAAGAGTCAAAATGGCCTCCAAGAACCCAACCTACCCACCATGTTAGAAGGTACAAATTTTGGTGGAGAAAAGGGATATTGGGTTGGCCAAAAAGTTCGTTTGGGTTTTACTGTATGATGTTATGGAAAAAACCAGAATGAACTTTTTGGCCAAAGAAAACTGCTCTTTCCATTGCTTCCTTCTCTTAGAATTAAGTCTTCCTCTTCAAGCATTTAACGGGAAGGGCTCTTACCACTTGTAAGGCCCAACAGGATCATGGTTGAGCCCAAGGTAAAGAAACCTAGCAAGGACAAATAAGGCCAGATCTGCTCTAGACTTTAGGAGGGAGGGCCCTACTTTCTTTGGTTTTGTTTTTCTGTGCTGCATTTCGAAAGAGTGGGGATGACACTGAGAGCCAAAAACCAAGGTTTGGCCTTAGGGGGAAAAAATTCAAAGAGGCTACTTGGTCTGCTTCTGATCTAGGTCATAGGCTGAAGGACAAAAGTATTCCTTTCAAATATAAGGTCTGGCTTAACAAACCAGGGGAGAAGCTTACCAAGGAGTTACAAGAGCCTAACCAGGAGTACAGCCTAAACATAAAAAGTATAGCTTTATGGTGAAGATCAAATTCTCTGGAGCCAGACTCCTTGGTTCATCTTCCAGCCCTGCTTCTTACTAGCTATGTGACCTTGGGCAAGTTTCTTAGCATCCCCGAACCTCTGTTTCCTCAACTAAAGAGGGGAGCCTAGGGGCTTCCCTGGTGGCGCAGTGGTTAAGAATCCGCCTGCCAATGCAGGGGACACAGGTTCGAGCCTGGTCTGGGAAGATCCCACATGCCACGGAGCAACTAAGCCCGTGAGCCACAACTACTGAAGCCCGAGCGCCTAGAGCCCGTGCTCCGCAACAGAAGCCACCGCAATGAGAAGCCTGCATACTGCAACGAAAAGTAGCTCCCGCTCGCCGCAACTAGAGGAAGCCCGCGTGCAGCAACGATGACCCAACGCAGCTAAACATAAAAAGTATAGCTTTATGGTGAAGATCAAATTCTCTGGAGCCAGACTCCTTGGTTCATCTTCCAGCCCTGCTTCTTACTAGCTATGTGACCTTGGGCAAGTTTCTTAGCATCCCCGAACCTCTGTTTCCTCAACTAAAGAGGGGAGCCTAGGGGCTTCCCTGGTGGCGCAGTGGTTAAGAATCCGCCTGCCAATGCAGGGGACACAGGTTCGAGCCTGGTCTGGGAAGATCCCACATGCCACGGAGCAACTAAGCCCGTGAGCCGCAACTACTGAAGCCCGAGCGCCTAGAGCCCGTGCTCCGCAACAGAAGCCACCGCAATGAGAAGCCTGCATACTGCAACGAAAAGTAGCTCCCGCTCGCCGCAACTAGAGGAAGCCCGCGTGCAGCAACGATGACCCAACGCAGCCAAAAATAAATTTTTTTTAAAAAGAGGGGAGCCTAATAGTTCCAGTTTCATAAGGTTGTTCTGACATGCCTTCTCTGCTAGAGATATTCCTTGGTAGACATAGAAGGAAGAGCTACGGCCACAGGGTCTGGGAGGTTCTAACCCTAGTTACATAGAGACATGAGAACCACTGTGCTACCCAAGTACATCTCCTTATTGCTCCCTTCTCACCTTCTTCTCAATTCTATTCTTGCTGTGTTAGCTCCCCCCTGCCGAAAATGCCTTCCCCCTACTTTATCTGTACCTATCCAACCCTAGCACAGTTCCACCTCCTAAAATACCAGTGTACTTACAATCAATACTAGGCATTTTAACACTTAATTGTCCTTTAATCCTTTCATGATGCCTATATTAATCATTCCTAAGAATTAAGAAATTGTCACTGTTAAGATAAAAATGTCATCTAGCTCATAGTAGGTACTCAATAAATGTATGGGCACTGTGGGAAAGGATTCGGAAAGTATACAAACATGTCTCAGCAGGAGGTCATTATCAGTCATTAGTAAGACACACTGGACCTTACAACTTGGTGATCGGTAGAGCATGGGCTCCAGTGTCAGACAACCTAGATTCAAATCCCAGCTCTACTGCTGGCTAGCTGTGGGATCTTAGACAAGTCACTTAACCTCTCTGGGACTTGATTTCTTCATCTGAAAAATGGCTAGAATAAGAACAATCAACCTCATAGCGTTGTAGGGTGGATTTAATGAACTCACATAAAGCACTTAGCAGAATGCCTGTAAGTGTTGGGTTACACTGTGTTAGTTGCTAATGCTACTGTAAATTGCTTTATCAGATTAAGTGAACAAGGCCTCCTAGAAAGGAAACACAAAGCCTACATATTCTGATAGAAAGAACTACTAAAAAAAGGTCAAAGCGTAGGGTCAGGCATGGAAAGGGCTAGCCCCAGGGAGGAGCTGTAGGGAGGGGCCCTGCGGGTCTATGAGACGCCATACTATGGAAGAGGACTCCTAAGTCTGGAACACGCAACACAAACTTCTCCCAGCTTCACACGTTTGTCTTAGGCTGGTTTTCATAGTGACTGGAGTACGCTAGCCTGGCCCAAGTTGTGCTCTAAGAAAGAAAAGGGCTAACATTGCATTTTTGAAAGACTCCCATTTGGTTTAAGTAATTAACTTCCTGATGCACAGAGGACAAAGCACTGAGGGGACATCTGAAGCCAGTTAAAGCCCAAATGGCTGGATTGCTGCAAAGAATAGGTTCACGGGGAAAAGCCTTCCCTTTCTGAGGCTACCTCCCACCAAACCACTAATTAGACTGGGGAGAGAGAGCGGGGATGGCGAGGAAGCAAGGAAATGGCAACTTGAAAGGGGGGGGGCATCTAGGAGCCAAAAGGAAATTAGGGAAAGCTCAGGCTATCCCCCAGTGAGTGTGAAGCAGAAGCAAGGCAAGCACAAAGCACCACATCTGGCCCTCTGCTGGACTGGGAGCACCGACCCTCTACAGAGGCCCAGAGCCAACTTGTAATGGTCAATAATGTGGGTGATGCACAGCTACTTTGGAACCCCAGGCTGGCCTCCAAGTCTCAGAATATTTCCAAGAGGCCCAGGTCATTCACACTCAGAGTCATTCTAATGTCAAGATGAATCAAACAGAGCACAGAAGATATAGCTCCCAAAATGAGCATGTTGGGCTTGTAATAAACCAGATTGATTGATTGATTGATTGATTGATTGATGGCTGCGCTGGGTCTTCATTGCTGCGCATGGGCTTTCTCTAGTTGCAGCGAGCAGGGGCTACTCTTTGTTGCGGTGCGCAGGCTTCTCATTGTGGTGGCTTTTCTTGTTGTGGTTGTGGAGCGTGGGCTCTAGTGCACAGGCTCAGTAGTTGCAGCGCATGGGCTTAGTTGCTCCGCGGCATGTGGGATCTTCCCGGACCAGGGCTCGAACCCGTGTCCCCTGCATTGGCAGGCAGATTCTTAACCACTGTGCCACCAGGGAAGTCCCTAAACCAGAATTTTATTCCCTTTCCATATTATTTGAAATTGTATTTTAGGTACACATTGTTCTTCCTCACCAAGCTGAAAGGTCGAATTGTGGAACCATCCCTGACTTATTTCTCTATTCCCTACTAGGGCCTAGCATGGTGTCTGTGCAAAGTAAGTGCTGGCTAAGGATGGGAGAAGAACAGAACTAGGAAAAACAGTTTCTGGTCATCTGCAGCAATATTCCTTCTCTTTGTGGATTTTCTGCTCAATTACCTTGACTAAAGCAGATGGGCACACCAAGAACTATTTAGCAAGATGTGTGACAAATTATACAAGAAATACAATGCCTTGGGATCTAGATTTCATTATGTTTCTCCATAGCCAACAATGGCCTAACTTCCTAAAACGTGTCCCCTAAAAAAAGAAAAAGGAAAAGATATACAAATTTTTAACTTCTTTTTAATCATGAAATTCAGCTCTAGGTGCTATGTAACTTGAGGCAGTGTTGTACAGTAGAAAGAGCACAGACTTTGAAGTGTATGACCTTGAACAAGTTACTTAACCTCTGAGCTTCTGTTTCCCATCTGTAAAATGGCAGGTTATTAACAGACCTTGCACCTCATAGGATTTTACTGATTGATTGATTGATTGATTTTGGCTGTGTTGGGTCTTCGTTGCTACGCGTGGGCTTCCTCTACTTCCAGCGAGTGGGGGCTACTCTTTGTTGCAGTGCGCAGGCTTCTCATTGCAGTGGCTTCTAGTTGCGGAGCACGGGCTCTAGGGCACGCAGGTTTCAGTAGTTGTGGCACACAGGCTCGGTAGTTGCGGCGCATGGACTTAGCTGATCAGTGACGTGTGGGATCTTCCTGGACCAGGGCTTGAAGCCGTGTCCCCTGCACTGGCAGGCGGATTCTTAACCACTGCACCACCAGGGAAGTGCCCCTCATAGGATTTTGAGGTTTAATCCAGTTAACACTTCTAATACACTTAGAAAATGCCTGACAATAGTAAGCACTTAATAAATTTTAGGAACTATTTGTATGAGGATTAAGTGAAGTTAAATGAGATGAAGCATGTAGAACAAGGGTCACAGCCTGTACCTACTTAGGACTCAAACATGTTTGGGTACATCTGGTACAATCTGTAAAGAACCCTAAAGAAAGCTATTTCTGCCTAAGGTGAGGAAGCTCCTGGAGAAGAACTGTAGTACAGGAAGGAATAAGACACATTGACCTTGATCAGGGAATGGAACAGGAGGGGTAAAATAGCTTAGTCATCAGGAATCCTGAGTACAGTGTGATGTCTGCCACTTGGATCTGTTTCCTAGCCCAATCCCACATGTCTTATGTCTGAATAGGGAGGAATTAAATGAGAAAGGATGTTAAAGAATATTACTAAAAGGTGTAAGGGAAGGAAAAGTGTTGAGCTAAGTAACTTTGGAGGTGAGATAAGTACCTTTGGATGTGAGTGGAGATTGTAAGACTAAATACAAAAGATAAAAGGAAACATACATAAGCATACTCTAATTGAGAAAGTTGTTTCCCACAGAGCTATAGGTTAACAATTCTGATACCACTATACTTGTAAACTAGAAGTGAACAATTCAGTAAATGGATGGCAGAGGATGGGAGCCAGGTTTCTTGCTGTTGGAATGGGAGGTTACAGACAATCAAGGGAAGAGGCTAGAATGATCCATGTGGTAAGAGTTGAAGACATCAGTTTGAACTCACACTTAGCTTAATATAGATTATGGTTATATACAGAAATATTTATAGATATATATGTCTTACTAGCTCATGTATATACACATATCTCCTTACTCTGTCAGGTTAAGAGGGCCTAGAAGCACTGGCACCTCAATAGCAACAAGCACACTGAGCGCCCAGATCTTGGTTTCTAATACCATTCTCCAAGAAAAGGAATCAGGGCTCCTTGAAGAAATGAATGACTCTATGAATGGGACAAGAAATTAAGAAACTACCAAGGAATTCAATACAGAAATATTTTTAGATATATATGTCTTACTAGCTCATGTATATACACATATCTCCTTACTCTGTCAGGTAAGAGGGCCTAGAAGCACTGGCACCTCAATAGCAACAAGCACACTTAGCGCCCAGATCTTGGTTTCTAATACCATTCTCCAAGAAAAGGAATCAGGGCTCCTTGAAGAAATGAATGACTCTATGAATGGGACAAGAAATTAAGAAACTACCAAGGAATTCAAGAATCGCTTTGAAAAAAAACTGTGTGTGTGTGTGTGTGTGTGTGTGTGTGTGTGTGTGTGAGAGAGAGAGAGAGAGAGAGAGAGATACTGATGAGGGTATATCAAAAGGGACAAAGAGATGCAGGAGTCAGATGAAAGAGTTTCCAATGGCCAAAGTGGGAACTGTTTAAGCAAGAAGTTAATAGTAGAACAGTCTATGCTCATTAATCATGGTAGTTATGTTCTATAAAGTCTCCACAAACACTGAATTCGTGAATACTGAACCATTACTCCTAGGGGAAATACAGGCTTAGGTTCCTGCAAGCCTCTGGTCACAACGTTTTCTTTAACTGACCAATAACATAACCTTGTTTTATGTGGGTTTCTGTTTAAAGACAACTTATTTAATATATATTGTTGAGTCATTAACATTAAACTCATGGCCTACAATTCACACCTGAACAAAGCTTATCTAATGTATGTATGTTCTCTCCAACACAGCCTTATTGTACTTAGGAACACACTAGAGAGTACTTCAGCACTAAGCTTGGAAGGCATTTTAAACATTGAAATTAACACACAAAAAAAAGAAACAAAGATAGGGAAAGTGTGACACTAAATAGACTGTAAAAAGGATACTTTGTTTACTATATGAGAGGTAAAATAAGAAGGCAGAGCATCGCCTTGTTCAACCTCAGCTGAAAACATGCATGTCAGGCTACTCAAGTTTTTTTGTTGCTCTGCATGTCTGCAAGTGAACATAAATGTGCCAGAAGTATTGCTCTGGGAGTTACACATAAATATTAGCAAGCAGGCAAATTCAAAAATACAGAACCCATGAATATTGAGGACTACACTAGGTTGTAACCCAAAGTTTAAAATAAATATCCATGAGTCCACACTAACATAAATAATTATATAAATAAACAAATGAGGGAGGACAGACAAGTCTCCTGTGGAGAAGATTCCAAATAATTTATGTTGATACGCTGCCCTCAAGATACTCCCCACTCCTTAAACGTTGGCTGTGCATAGTGACTTCCTTCCAAAGGGTAGGATATAGAAAGGCGTTTCAAAAAAGAGAAACTTTACAGTGGAGAAACCTGACAAGCACTACCTCAGCCAGGTGATCAAGTTCAATGTCAACTACGATAAGTCATGTTGACAGCAGGTACCCTTGTATGTGATGAGAATGGTACTTTACCTCTGTGGTCTTCCTCCCCAAAAACTACAAACCCAAGTCTAAACGTGAGAAACATTAGACAAATCTCAATTGAGGGATATTCCACAAAAAGCCTGACCAGTAGTACTCCTCTGAACTGTCAAGGTCATCAAAAACAAGTAAAGTCTTAGAAATTGTCACAGCCAAGAAGAATCCAAAGAGATATGACTATTAAATATAACACGATATCCTGGATGGAATCCTTTAACAGAAAAGGAACATTAGGAAAAAGAGAGGAAATCTGAATAAAGTATGTACTTTAGTTAATAACAATGCATTAATATTGATTCATTAATTGTGAAAAATGTACCACAATAATGTAAGATATTAACAATAGGGGAAACTCCGTGTACTACCGTCTCAACTTTCCTGTAAATTTTAAAACTATTCTGAAAACTTAAAAAAGTTGTAAGGTTATCAGCAGTCCTCAAGACCCCTTACAAAAAAAGTAATACAAATGAGAGAGGCACATTCTCCCCTACTTTGGGACAAACTATTCAGGTGCTCTGGCACCATGAACACTTCTGTGCTTTGTTGTCAGTGCCCAGAAGAAGAGCAAACGGGGCCAGGAGAAGCCATGACGGCTCAGGAGAATAGTGGCAGCAAGAAACAGCAGAGCCTTAATGAGAGATACTAAGAGCAGGTAGATTACCCAGTTAACATCCAGCAAAGCAACAACAGCACATGGCAAGAGCAGACTTGTTCATAATCATATGAGAGGTGACCACTAGGGACTTCCCAAAGGATTTAAGGGACACTAACAGGGTACTGGCACCCTGCCAGAAGCAGGTAGAACAAGAGCCAGCGGTATTGAATTATATACTGTTATTGTTAAGACTGTTGAGGGAATTCCCTGGTGGTCCAGTGGTGGGGAATCCGCATTCCCATTGCAGGGGTCGTTGGTTCGATCCCTGGTGGGGGAACTAAGATCCCCCGCATGCCTCACGGTACGGCCACCAAAAAATAAAAATAAAAAAGACTTTGAGAAGTGATACACGCCGTGTCCAGCCCATGTGTCTATGCTGGAGTCGGCCTGCCGCAGTTCGCAAGAGCCAATTATTAAAATGATCAGATATTTTGCGAGCCAGTTATTAAATACAGCCATTATTCAAAATTCAATGATGCATATCTTCAATAAACAAATTATATTAAAACTAAAGGTAATACTCCAAACCCATTTCCTAATTCTTGTACTCCATCGTACTATTATCTATGCCGTCAAGGTTATTTGTGTCTATAATATCTGTGTGGTGGAAATACCCTATAATAGCGTGCTCCTGCCCATCTCTTCCGACTCCTTGTTCAGTTATTTTACAACTATAGCTTGATGAGTCAGTCCAGTTTGTCCCCAGTTGCTGTGGGGAGTGCTTACAACATGGGAATTTGAAAATACTAGAAATCGACTTGATTTATCACATTGTTGACTGTCTAGACTTTTAAAAAGTGATGGCAAAAGTGTTAATAACAGCATTTTGTGTTGGATCTGTAGCTATTACACTGTGCCTAACACAAAGTGGAAGGACATTTTCTTCCAGTATTTGAAAACTGTCATCCAACTCAACAAGAGGGTTTCTTACATCACATAAATAAATGAAGTCCTGCCCTGCCTGCATCTCTGTTGCTTCACTTTCATCTTCCTTATTAACAGATTTGAAAATATCGACCAACACTATATCCGGATTACATTTGTTCAATCACAACCATAGGTTGGATATGATACAATTCTGCAAGAACAAAGAAAGCCTTCTGTGAGAATAAACTGGCTACACGGAACTCAAAATAAGGAGTAATATATATTTATTTTTTTATATGGTGTGCTACCCATCCTTTGTATCAGTAAAATGTAGGAAAACACCTACACACCCATTTTATTTTTCTAGAGAGTCTGCTGTTAAACCTTTGCCAGCACAAAAAAAAAAAAAAAAAAAAAAAACCTTTACCAGCACAACACAGGCTCCTTGAGCCTTTACTCTGACTATACATATAAATATACCTATCGATAGTCACTACAGTCCTAGTCTCTGTTTCCAACCTGGGAAAACAGATATGAAAGAAGGAACTGTGTGACGAGCTGGGCAGAGGCTGAAGAATGAGCAGGGAGACATTTCAGAGATACCTCTGAATACTGAAGGAATTAGGACCAAACCTCGCACGTGTTAAGCGGTTCTGGCCACCTGGACCAGTTGCCAGCAATCACAGCTCTTTTCATTCACCCTTGTCTTCCAAGCTAGAGTAAACACATTTAATATGCAGAAGCTTCTACTGGCAGCAGAAATTGCCGTATTAAAAGAGGGGGAAGCCTTTTTCAGATGGATGTTGTGAGGGCATGGGAAAAAGTTGAAATACAAGAGTGTAAGCTTTACCATAGCTAGCAGAGAGACAAGTCTATCATAAAAGGTGGCTCAGGGGACCTACCATCAGCCTACCTGAAGCTTGACTTTGAGAGGCTCTTGTCAATTCACAGAGACTATTCCAGAACCACAAAGCCCTAGTCTTTCCTGCTGCTTTGGCCCTACTTACTACTAAAAGTTAGCAGCCAGCACCCATCCTTGATAGTCTTGATATCATAACATATATATAAGTCTGCAAGAAATATTTTCCTTTTTCGCCTTGTCTTTGAGCATGAGAAGGAGCTTTATACTTTAATTTTGGTATTGTAGCTATTGCAAGTGGATCGTATAGGGAATGGAGAGAGAAAGGGTCAAGACCATAGTCATGTCAGAGTTCAAGGCGATAGGATGCTGGAGCCAGCACAGTTTCACAAGAGCCAGTTACGCACATCTCCTCCCAAGACTACATTCAGTGACTACGAGTTGGTAGTTTAAGTCCACCCTGATGGGAACATTTGCACACAGAAATGAGCAAACGTTACACATCAGGGCTTTTCCCCCTAGAGATCCAGTTAGTTAGTACATCACTAACTCAAAGGGACCTTAGTCATCATCAAAGGTAATCCCCTGGAAAATACTAGAGGATTGGGACACTGGGAAAAGGAGGGGGCAAAGCCAAAAGGAGTAAATTTGTGAGGGAAAGGATTGTTGAAGAAACCCTGCCCTCTTACCATCCCCTAGGTCTTGGCTCTTGTTCCCTTTTCTCAGTCCTGCACTAGATAGTGTGTGTGGGAAGAGCCAAGATAGCAGTTGCCATGAATATTCCAGGTGGAGAGCCACTCAGAGCTCAGCCTACTTCCTCTGCCTTTAGTGTCAGACCCCTGCGGGCAAAGGGGTCATAGATGCCCAGGAAAGCAAAACTCCAGTACAGCTCAACACAATGGTCCCTAGTTACAGATTAGCTGCACATAATTCCCCAGCTGCTCAAATTGCTAGGCTGGACTCAAGTGGCAATTCCCCCAAAATAGAGGAATTAAATGACTGCGTTTCTCCACTCCCACCTCCTTGGACCCTCTCATTTTCCGGCCCTTCAAACGCGCACTCCACAGGGGCACACAGCACTCCCGAAAAGCTCCTTCATTGCCCCTGTCCCTCCTCTCTTTAGTTGTTAGATTCTGAAACTGCTCAGGAAAGAAGCTGTTAATGTTGTATCGTCATCATCTAGCACTCACTGCGTGCTCTGCATTCACCAAACAGGCCTGGCTCTGCACACTGACTGAAATTTTCCTTTTTAGGCAAACCTTCCAACCACAAATATTTAGAATGTCTACCATGTGCCAGTGATATATAGATGTATTTATCTAAAATGATATATGGATAAATAAGGCATGGACTTTGCCCTGTCAGAGTTTACAACTAAACAAAGAAGACATACATATGTTATTCTAGTACAGGATAAAATGACATTTAGTGCTGATGGAGGCAGAGGCCCAGAGATATCTAAGTCCCTGGCATCTGGAAAGATGAAGGCCGAAGGGAGTTAAAATGAAAAAGATTAGCTGATGTTTACTTAGCATGTGCCAGATTCCATGATAAGTTCTTTACATAAATCACTTCACTTAATCCTCACAACCACCAAGTGTTCGCGGTGAATTTAAGGTTCCTTCTTCGTTGTGAAAGAATTGGGACACAAAGTGATAGGTAAGAAGTGGATTTATTTAGAGAGAAACACACTCCACAGACAGTGTGTGGGCCATCTAAGATGGTGAGAGGTCTCGAAATATTGCCTGGTTAATTTTTATGGGCTGGTAATTTCATAGGCTAATGAGCAGGAGGATTATTCCAATTATTTTGGGGAAGGGGTGGGGATTTCCAGGAATTGGGCCACTGCCCACTTTTTGGCCTTTTATGGTTAGCCTCAGAACTTTCATGGCACTGGTGGGTGTGTCATTTAGTATGCTAATGTATTACCAATGAGTGTATAATGAGGCTCAAAGTCTACTGGAAGTCAGATCTTCCGCCATGTTGGACCTAGTTGGTTCTCACTAGTTTTCATCATGTACTGTCTATGTCATTCTTTTAAAGGTTGTGCCCTGCCCCCTTCCCTCCTGTTTCACAAGTAAGATAGGTAGCATCATCCTCACTGTCCAGCTGGAAAAAAAAAAATCAAGGGGTAAAGAGATTAAATAATTCACCCAAAATCATGCAGCTAGTTAAATGTTGGAAAATAGGGGTCTGCTATAGACTAAATGTTTATATCTCCCTCAAAATACCTATGTTGAAATCCTAGCCCCCAAAGTATTAGAAGGTGGGGCATTTGGGAGGTGATTAGGTCACGAGGGAGGAACCCTCATGAATGAGATTAGTGCCCTTGTAAAAGAGACCTCAATGAACTCCCTTGCCCCTTCTGCCATGTGAGAATACAAGTCATGGTCTGCAAGCCAGAAGTGGGCCTTCACCAGAACCCAACCATGCTGGCACCCTGTTCTTAGGCTTCCCAGCCTCCAGAACTATAAGCAATGTATTTCTGCTGTTTATAAACCACCCAGTCTATGGTATTTTGTTATAGCAGCCTAAACAGACTAAGACATGGTCTATCCCAGGTCTTTCTGATTCCAGAACTCCAGGTAGACTTCTAGGGAAGATAAAATGAGGTATCATACTCTTTTATAAAATGATCTCCACATTCTTTAAGGGCCAGTAACAGAATTCATTCATTCTCTCAACATGTCCCAAGCACTGTTCTATAGGAGTTAAAAAAAGACAAAATTCCCTGCCTTTGTGGAAGTTTTAATACAACGAAAGATAAGCCCTCTTAGGGAGAAAATTGCATGTATTGGAACAAATACTTTAATAAAGTGCTTGGAGCAGTGGAGAAGGTGACAAAGCCCATCTGATAAAGATCACCACTGACTCCCCTGTAGTGAGACTGCACACCAGAGAAAGAAACCATGGCAAAACCTCACCAAACAAAGGAAGGGACAGCATCATTTTGCATCAGGCAGGGAGGCAGGGTGTGGGGGAGAAGGGTGTAGGTACAATGTAAATGAAGCCATGGTTTGATGGTTTCAAAATAGAGCAGGGCTGTGTATAAAGGGGTGAACCTTAGCCCTGAGCTGAGAAGTGGACCCAGGGTCCCGTCTCCTTGGAAACTACAGAAGTAAGATAAACGTGGAATGGTGTGTCCTAAAATCCCCTGATCTGAAGCTCTGTAACTGGATTGGAAATCAAGGCTGTTTCCAGGCAAGAATGGGATATTCCATTATTACTGGTATGACTTCAAACAGCAAAGTTCTGATAGCCTAAGATTTTAAGATTCTTCAGCCCTAAATACTTCTATTAATTAACAAGAAGAATTTGTTTTTATAGGTTCACAAAGGTGACCTGTTAACTGGCAACAAGGCCACAGAAGAATGAGGCGGCTGCTCAGTCAGTGTAGAGGAGAAATTTAGAACTTTAGTATTGCCAGGACAACATGGGAGGAAGAGAGGTAAGAAGCTGAGCTGAAAGCGTTAACAGGGAGAATGAGACGGAGCAAGTCTGTGGGAGTGGGTGATGGTGTGACCCTGCCCATATACATGCTGGGCAAAGTCTACTGACTGGGGGCAGAAAGAGGCAGGGCCTGAGAGGGAGACAGGTGGGCCCTATGTTTCATACCAAGTAAATATAGTGTGGGACAGGGACAGCATGAGTGACCAGGAAGCATATGAGGCTCCCACGAAGTTCTCCAAAATCATTGGGATGTGTTTGAACTTCTACAGGCCATGAAGTAATTTCACAACTTAGAGCACAAGGGCAGGCCACGCTGATGTAAACCATATAGGTCTCAAGGCAATTCAAAGACGTGTTACTTCAACCTACAAGGCATAAGTTTAGAGAACACATTCCCTCAAGAATGTAGCCACCTGGATTCAAGCTCCATCTCTATTAGTCAACACCTGACAAACTCAGAAATAAGCCAGGAAGATTCAAAAGGGCCAAGAAGCAAGCAGTTGAGACAAGCAATGTATGAAGAATTTTAAGAAAGCCAAGCTAGTTAAGACAGCACTATTTCCATGAGATGCTTCCTCAGGAAGCAGGAGGTTCCATGGGGTTCTTGTGGCCTTGCTCTAAAGGTAAAGGCAGGACAGTTAGTTGCTTGCGGTAATGGCAGTCAGGTGTCTACAGTTGTGTTATGCCAGGAGAAGGAGCTAAGTGAGTGCTGTGAGACAAAGATCATCGTAAACCTGACTGCTGAAAATAAAATCTTAACATCTTGGCATCTTAAGAATATACAACCTAATCATGACTGGCCAAGCCATTAAGAGTCATCAAGTGGGGGCTTCCCTGGTGGTCCAGTGGTAAAGAATCTGCCTTCCGATGCAGGGGATGCTGGTTTAATCCCTGGCTGGAGAACTAAGATCCCACATGCTGCAGGGCAACTAAGCCTACGTGCCACAACTACTGAGCCCGTGTGCCACAACTACTGAGCCAGCATGCCATAACTACTGAGCCAGCGTTCCACAAACTACAGAGCTCACACGCTCTGGAGCCCGCACGCCACAACTAGAGAGAAGCCCGGGTGCCACAATGAAAGACCCCGCATGCCACAACGAAGATCCCGCATGCCGCAACGAAAACCCGACACAGCCAAAAATAAAAAATATATAAAATTTTAAAAAACAATAACATTATATATTTTTTAAATAACATTATATATTTTTTAAAAAGTCATCAAGTGAATCAAGAGTCGTGGTCCTGAGCAGGGAACCACACAAATGGGCTGGAGATAGACTTCAAGACTTAGTGAGACAAATCTGTCCTTCAGGAAAACTTTGTCCCTCATAGTAACTTGAAAATTTTCTTTAACTCTCAAACATTTAAAAAAATAGAAGTATCACATTAGGAAAAAAATAATCATATACCTGCTCTTGAAGAATCAGAAGATCTAACAAGATTTGGCCCACGTTCCCATGTGGTAGAAGGAGGCTGGAGTGGATGGGAAGTGTATCCTCTGCTTCCCTGGTCCCTACCGCTACAGAATGCCTCATACTCAGCCAGTTTTGCTTATTTATACTACCTGGCAGACTCCTGGAGGAGTTTGTAACTCCTGAAGTACCAAAGTTCATAGTATCAATATTTTGCTTAAAAAAAAAGTGAACACACCCCATCTGTTTACTCACATACTCCATGCTGCTTTGGGGGGCTTTTTTCCAGAATATTGTGCCTTGTAAGGCTGTTTTTTCCTGGACTGTGTGAAGGGAATCACTTCCCCTCACCCCAGGTACCCTGCTTTGTTCACTGCATGGTCAGCTTGGGGTTTTCTGTTTGGTTACCAGCGTTTGTGAAGAAGGACAGTGTGACCTCTGGGGTAGGAGGACCCTTGGAGTGAAGAAAGCCATTAGGAAATCAATCCTAAAGTGATTTATTTCCAAGCAGTAGACAGCAAGGAGGCTTTGTATATTTATCATTTGGACAAGGCCTTAATAAAGATAAATTCGGAGTTTGAGTTCCCCTAAGGAAGTGGCTTTGACTTCCGACATATGCCAAAACGCACATCACAGCTAATTAGGTGGTGTTCAAATATGCCTTGCAAGTGGCTATAGTTAGGAAGTGGAGAGGAATGATGTGTTTGTCTGCACCGCATCACAGCTAATTAGGTGGTGTTCAAATATGCCTTGCAAGTGGCTATAGTTAGGAAGTGGAGAGGAATGATGTGTTTGTCTGCACCGAGATGTGCCACTGATGGCCCAAAAATTCCTGGGGCTTTGAGACCAATGTCAAGAGTTAAATCCGGGCTTCCCCGGTGGCGCAGTGGTTGAGAGTCCGCCTGCCGATGCAGGGGACACGGGTTCGTGCCCCGGTCCGGGAAGATCCCACGTGCCGCGGAGCGGCTGGGCCCGTGAGCCACGGCCGCTGAGCAGCCTGCGCGTCTGGAGCCTGTGCTCCGCAACAAAAAGGGTTAATGCTATAAGATCTCACCAAGGAAGTGGGAAGGCCAAAAAATGTACAATAGTTACAAAATCATGTACAATAACGTGCAAGAGCTTATCAGGACACACTGTGCAGATAATATCGTAAATCCTTACATCGTTACAGCCGGGAAGATCCCACGTGCCGCGGAGCGGCTGGGCCCGTGAGCCACGGCCGCTGAGCAGCCTGCGCGTCTGGCGCCTGTGCTCCGCAACAAAAAGGGTTAAATCCAAGGATATCCCCAAAGCCAATAATGAATGTGTGCTTGTTATAAAAATCTAGTCAAGACTTTGTTTAGCTGCAGCATAGAGGGCAAATGAACAGACTGACAGTTACATTCATGTGATGAATAAAATCATGCATGATTGCTGGATTTCATTTTTATTGTCTCCTGTGTACAGGTGGAAGATCTCTGCATATGGGAACATATGTATATGTATAACTGATTCACTTTGTTGTAGAGCAGAAACTAACACACCATTGTAAAGCAATTATACTCCGATAAAGATGTTAAAAAAAAAAAGTAGACCAAGGAACAGGAAAAAAAAAAAAAAAGGGTGTGGGAGTTTTAAAGAGCGGACTCTGTACTCCAAATGATCTCAGAAAAACTGGTATTTCAGGTTCTCTGCCATGAGAATCAGGACCTGGAGGACTTGGATAAGGCCAGCCAGGCCCCTAGGGCATAAGACTTCAGGAGGCACTCACTCTCAGGGTCCAGCAAGAACAGGGTTATACTTGTCAAGTGGGCACCTCCTTAAATTTTGCTCCGTAGGCACCTAACTTGGCTCGCCCTAGTCCCAACCCTGTTAGGAACTTTTTTTCTTAAGTTGTGATGCTATAAGATCTCACCAAGGAAGTGGGAAGGCCAAAAAATGTACAATAGTTACAAAATCATGTACAATAACGTGCAAGAGCTTATCAGGACACACTGTGCAGATAATATCGTAAATCCTTACATCGTTACAGAAAGGAAAGAAAGGGGTCAGGAGAAATTAGTAGCATGTCTGAATATCCCCTTCTCAATTCCAAAGCCTTCTAACGGAATTGAGGGCTAACAAGGTACTGCCAAGGAGCAGGCGAACCTGCAGGTGACAAGTGAGGACCCCACGCTGAAGTTCTGTGCTGTGATTGGTGCCTTAGTCAACTGTACCAGCAACGGGACAGGCCACAGCAGAGGGAGGCCCGCATACCACACACACACACAAAAAAAAACCCAGCCTACTTCATGCCCTCTCCCTTCTCCTACTCCCACCCGAGGCCCAGAACGTGACTGCATATGTCAGGACTGAGAAAAAGAACAGGCTAACATGGTGCCAAGCTGAGAAGAGTCATCCTTATCCAGCCTTAATTGGAACCCAATTTGAGACTTTCCAAACGGAAGATCATTGAGTGCTTCCAGGTGGAAAAAACTGCCACCTCTTCAAAATGTATCAAACTGGCTCATGAGGCTCTATGGGCACTCTCCCAAAAACAAACAAAGAAACAAAAACCAACCACTCTTGTTGAGCAGAGAGGCTCTCTGGAAATGAATTCCAAACACAGGGATTAGCATTTCCTTTCAAATGGTCACAGCACACGGAGGGGAAAGGTCCTCGATAAGATGTGGTTTCCATTTGCTAAATTCCACTTAGCTCAGCTCTCTGGCGGCTTCTCCCTCAGTGTGGCTGGGCCACGTGGGAGCCGGGCTTCCAACAGAGCATTTCCAAACAAGAGACTGCACTAAGCATAGTCCAGAACTTGGCACAAGCTGTGATGCCTCTCGAAAGTTTATGCTCAACATTCTGAATTAGTTGACAGTGCTCAATTATACAAATATTGATACTTATTAAGTACCTCTAAATGTACAAGACCCTATTCTTGGTGCTGGAGGGAGGCAGGGTGAGGAAGATGCCAACGAGAGCCCAAGTCTGCTATGAGAGTTAACTGTCTAGTAAGGAGGTTAAGGTATGCACAGGAAGAGCTAGTATGAAGTAGGAAAAGTTACAAAGTTGTGTTAGTTTCAAGTGTACAGCAAAATGATTCAGTTACACCTATTCTTTCAGATTCTTTTCCATTATAGGTTATTACAAGACATTGAGTAGAGTTCCCTGTGCTATACAGTAGGTACTTGTTTACCAATTTTATATATAGCAGTGTGTATCTGTTAATCCCAAGACTCTAGTTTAACAAGAGCCACAGGGGATTCTGATAGACTTGACAGAGAAGCCCTAGGCTAGAATTGTTCACAGGAAGGAGAAATGGTTTTCAGCTGAGGGGCCCAAGAAACTCCTGAAGAAGGAGACAGCACAAGTGAGACTTCAACAATGTGACAAACTGCTAGTTGGCTGCCAAAATTTGCCCTCCGTTTCAGACTACATTGCCTAGCCTCTCTCAGGTATGTGCGAGCGTGTGGCTAATTTATTTCCGATGGAATGTGCGAAGTGGCACGTGCCACTTCCAGGCCTCGACCTTGAAAGAGTGGACCCGTCTTATTCACCCTTTCCTCTTCTTCCAGCTGGAACCTGGATGAGATGGGCCGGCCTTGACCACTCAGATGAGAATCACATCCTAGGGGATGGTACAGCAATAACTTGTTGAATTGACAACTTATAAAGGAACCTAAGTTCTGGAATGAAGACACAAAGCAGAGCCACTGTCATTCTGAAACACAACAGAACTGTCACATGAGAGAAAAATGAACTTCTGAATTTTTAAAGCCATTCTACTCTATGGTCGCCTCGGTGCTTTGTGACCACCTAGAGGGGTGGGATAGGGAGGGTGGGAGGGAGGGAGACACAAGAGGGAAGAGATATGGGAACATATGTATATGTATAGCTGATTCACTTTGTTATAAAGCAGAAACTGACACACCATTGTAAAGCAATTATACTCTAATAAAGATGTTAAACACACACACACACACACACACCACCAAGGGCCCTACATTTACCCTAACAAATGCAGACAGAGAGGTGGTGAAAAGGGTATTATGGCAGGTTGAAGGAGCAGCCTAAGTAGACACAGGGGTCTGTGTGAACGTGCATGGACTGTTCAAGGAATCACGATAGTTTGGCTGACCGGAGCATATGGTATGTGAAGTCATAATAGCAAACGGAGCTGGAAAGGTAAATTCAAAATTCAGATTATGGGATCTGGCATTCCAGGCCAGCGGTAACAGGGAGCCATAGCAGATCTAACAAGGGAATGCATAATGTTTGGGGAAATTATTCTGGCAACAGTGTGTGTAATAAGTTGAAGTGGGGAGAGAAGAGAGGAAGTCCAGTTAAGCTTTTGCAATAGTCCAGCTGAAGAATGGCAATGAGAACCTCAGTGAGGTTAATTCTAGTACAAATACAGTGATGAAACTGGCTATTCTCAATTTAGGTATTCCTCCCAAAAACTCTGATAAGAAGCTTTGAGCTCTTAGAGGTGGAACTAATGATAGACTATCTAGTGTAGGGTAAAATTTGTTGCTCCAAATTCCATAGAGAAACAGTACATCACCATAGATCTTTGAATATGGACTTGAGAAAAAAGAGGAAAGAGATTAAAATAGGGGAAAAATTTCAAAACTTGAAAAAGCTCACTATTATATGGAAATGCATCCAAATATTATTTGGATTATTTTATTTATTTTATATCTAAAATTTTCTAGAATTTAAACTACAACTGAATTTTTGTAAATGAACTATTATCTTCCCAATGAGCTCCTCTCATTTCTGAGCTATTTTCTCTAATTGTCCACAGTAAACACCTAACATCTGAGCTTTAGTTTCTTCATCCCAGAGTCTATTATACAGCTAAAGACATGGGAAACATTTCAATACACTCTTCACGAAAGCCAAGTAGTTTGTTTATAGTTTAAATTTAAAAGTGCTCTTGTACTTTGGCTTTTCAGAAAATTTAGATGTTGTATATGAGTTATGCCTTAAAGCATGGCTCAGCCATACTAAAAAAATAAATGAGTTTAATGATAAATGTACTCCAAGTTGGTGACTGGTTAAAATTCCAGGATTATAACAGGATCTAACTGAAGCGCTCCTGAGGGTGCAAGCACACAAATATTGAACTTGAAAATTACAGGCTTCAAGAGTGTAGAGAGTGCGCTAAGAAAGTTGATTGAAATCAATTACCCTCCTGAAAATTGGGAGGTATTCAGAGAACAATTAGGAGGAGTCCAATCCATATTCATTAATACAGAGTGGGTCCCCAAATGACAGAGATACCTGCTGTGATTAACAAAGTTAAAACAAAAAAGACAGCCTCATAGAAACAGGTGTGGGGAAGGCTTACAGAGCACAATAGACAGTAACATTCTTAAATTATATTAGAAAGAAGCT
The DNA here is from genome assembly GCF_002837175.3 of Physeter macrocephalus. Taxonomy (NCBI): domain Eukaryota; kingdom Metazoa; phylum Chordata; class Mammalia; order Artiodactyla; family Physeteridae; genus Physeter; species Physeter macrocephalus. Next base: position 101,047,050 of record NC_041234.1, read on the forward strand.
GCAATCTAATTCATGATGAAATGTATTTATTTTTAATAGGAGCCGAAGTGAGGGGGCTCTGATTCAGGCATGTTACCCAACACAGTGAGGAAGTGACGAAGCGTCGTTTGCCCCTGCCCATCCATGGCTTAATTGGTAACTTGATAATAATCCATATGGTAGGTTAGGCCCCAAACATAGGCAGAGGAGGGAGGCTTCTGCCTGGGAGGAGGTCCCTGGCCAGAAAGCTCTCCCCTGCTAGGCTGCCATCATCTGGACAGTCTCAGAATTCACTTCAGCCTTAAGAAGTAAGGAATCCAGAGCTCTGGGTTCTAATCAAAGGCCTACCATCTATTTGCTGAGGGTCCTTGAGGGAATCATCAACCTCTCTGTAAAATGGTGATATTGGATTGGCCAAAAAGTTCGTTCGCGGTTTCCCATTAGATGTGGGAAATAACATCTTATGGAAAAACCCAAACGAACCTTTTGGCCAACCCAATACTTGTCCTGCTGACCACACAAAAAAAGGTGTTTAATAATCAGGTGTGACTGTACGTATGAAAGTTGATCATTGCTGCACAGTGCAAGGAATTTTACTGTTTTACTACTTTGTAATAGCAGCTGACTATGTGCTAGGTTCTGTGCTAAGCACTTAGTATTCGTTAATAACTTACTCTTCATAACTACCCTATGGAAATGGGTTCCATTATTATCCCATCTTACAGATAAGGAAACTGAGCCTCAGACTTTAACATACAAGATCACACAGCTAGTAAACAGTAGCATCATGATGTGAGGCCAGGGTGTTTGATTCCAGAGCCTATTCTCTAAACCACTGCATTCCAATACCTCTTGACATTAATACTGGATATTTGCAAATTATTTTGCCTCCTCCAGGCTGTTATTCCTCTGATGAGCTCCTTCTGCACGTCATAGCTTACCATGTACTTTCATACACCTTCTCATTTAATCAACACCACAGTCTTCTGAAGTAGGGAAATCATTCCCTGTATCATGGAAGACTCAGGGGAAGTGACTTAACCAAGGTCACATGGCTAGTAAGTGTTAAGTATTCTTGACAATACACTGAAACTGCCTTACCAATTTGGTTTCTTGGATACATGGAGATCAGGAAATGTTTCCTGGGCCGTCCAATGTGGGTATTCTATTCTCTGAAAATATTTTTTTAAAATCTAAATTCCATAATATTTAGAAATAGCAAGGCTCATAAGGTGTCAGAGCACAAAACAAGCACAGCTAAAAATTAGGGTCCGGGCCAAGCTCTAGTGAGGCGCCATAATGGGGAATCTGAGCATCCAAATACATTCACCAATGACAATCCTAGAAGCAGGTTGAAGATCTAAGCCATTTTTGAGAGACTGCACCTCCTAAGCCCTTCAAGGGTAAATCCATAGACAAGCATGATTCATGAGCATTTGAAGCACAGCTTACAAAAGGACTCATTTGTGGAGATTTTTAACTGCAAAGAGTGACTTGTTTGAATGCGGAATTCAGCATCCGTCAGTGACTGAAGCTCAGAATTAGGTGACCCCCCTTCAGCAGATGTCAAGTCAACCCTGAATCTCAGCCATCAATATATCCCGCCTCTCCACAGCCGCCCCCGAAGGCAAACGAAGTACACCGGAAAGGCAGGGAAATCTTGCTTGGGGCATTTCCCTTCTGGCTCAAAGCTCTCCAGCTCCCCAGTGCCCTCCCGCTGCGCCCCACTGCCAGCACCACCTGGTACTGCCCTCCCTGCAGAATCTCCTGTCTCTCACCTACACTTACCTAAGTGACTCCTTTCCTTAGGGTAGCACATGGGATTGCAAACAGCTCTGAGAAATTAATTACAACTAATCTGGGTTTTTGTGGGTTTTTGGGGGGTTTTTTTTGGCCACACCACATGGCATACAGAACTTCCCTGACCGGGGATCGAATCCATGCCCCCTGCAGTGGAAGCCCAGAGTGTCAACCACTGGACCGCCAGGAAAGTCCTAATTTGTTAATGGCTGAAAATGAGTTTCGTTATTCAGCCCCACATCTATCCCACTCTAGAAAACAGGAGACAGCATGGTACAGTAAAGGAAAGCTGGCCTAAAAATCCACCAGATTGAAAGTCAGGACAACAGGGTCCTAGTTCAAGGTCTGGGTGTTTGAGCTGTGTGATTTATTCTTTCTGGCATCAGTTTCTCAATTGTGACCAGAACCTGCTACCCATTCAGGGATTACCAGCACTGCCCTGCATGCCTCCTGCGATCTATCTGGGCCTAGCCCAAAGTGAAGAGGACGTATATTGGATTTCTGTGTGTTTTTCTACAGAATAAGACTGGCTTTACCTATGCTTACACACATTTCACTGCTCTCTAGGAGAAGCCCTCTCCTTCAATTGAGTCTGACTCTGTAGTTCAAAGAATTGATGGAAAGAGAATGTCTGAACCATTCCTCGAGTATTTTAACTAACTTTCGGTCCAATCTTACAGAGTTGTAAATGCCAAGATAAGAGTTTAGGACTTGATTCTCTAGGACAGTAGGAAGTCATGGAAGCTTTCTGAGCACAGGAGTGACAGAAATAGGGCGGTATTTGGAATACTAAATACTTAAATGATCACTCTACGGGCTAACACCCATGCCAAGAGCCTTACCACATCACCTAATCCGTAAAACAACATTGTGAGCCAGGTATTTTCACCCAAATTTTTACAGAGGAGGAAACTGAGGCACAGATAGATTACAGAACTTGTTTAAGGCCATACAGCTATTAAACCATGAATCTGGGATATAATCCAGGTCGGTCTGATTTTAAAACCTATGCTCTTTACCACTGTAATGAGCAAGGCAGTCCACTTGCCTGTTGAGATTCAAACCCAGGGAGCATCAGGAAGGAAACAAAACGCTTCCATTCCATCCCATCCCATCCCATCCCACTGGTCTCCACCGGTCTCCACCCGCCTCCAACTGCCAGGTGCCAAACGTTTCATACAGAGATCTAGCCCGTTAACTGAGTCAGTCCCCTTCTATGCAGTGGCTCTTGGAGCTGCCATGAGTCATTCCCCCTTTATGAAGGAGCAGTTTTCCACGCTCTCATAGACTAGGATTTAACAGAGGTCAGGCAGAAGAAAGGCTGCAGGCTCTGGGAATCTAGGAGAGGAAAAAGGAAGGGAGGAAGTAGGCTAGGAAGACAGTGAAGATGAGGGACTACCAAAGACCAAATTTCCTGACTTCATCATTTTGCCAGGGGTTGGTTTGCATATTATAGAAAGCAAGCTGAGCAACGTTCCTTCTGACCTGGAATGAAAAGAGAAGGAATGTTCCTCAATATTCTAACCCGTCAAACTAGTTCAAAGCTTCCCTTTTACTACTAAAAAAAAAACTGGCTCAACTGGCCAAGAAGATGGATTTCTCAAAACTGTTGCCTCCGTTAACAGCATCTCTATTTCTGTTGTCATTTCTTCCCTCATACCTCATTCCCAACTCACATATACCACCTTCAATTTCTGAGCAGATTAGGGCCAAGTGTAGCTGCTCTCCTGATTTTGTGCGTTTCTGGAGGAAGGCAGTGAGCACTTCTAGACCTAAGTAACAGCGGCAGCCACAGGGATATAAGGGTCCTAGAGCTGCCTCACCCGTTTAGTGCATCCAGGCTCTAATAGCCTATGAGATGGCTGTTCAGAGACCTCAGCTGAACACAGACCCTCACAAGGTAGGGAAATGACGGTGGGGTGAGCTCATTCATCAGAGGTGAGACCTTGATGCAAAAAAGACTCTATGGCTGCTATGACTTGCTTCAGTGGCTGGACTTTACACACACTCTGGACTCCAGCAGAGTTGTGTAAAATTTCCCTCTTACTATTGTAAATTCAAAAAAATATTTTTACCTCTTACTATTTGTCAAGCAGGCACCAGGAGACACATGAGACCACAGAGATGAAGAAAACACAATCCCCAATAACCCCAATCCCCAATAACCCCACCTTAGTAGCCATACGCTACCTCATACATCTGTTATTGGACTCACCATTTCCTCGCAAACCGGAAGGGAAGATCCTTGAGGACAGCGAATATCCTTGTTTCTCTAGTGCCTATTACAATGCCTGGTCCATCCCAGAAACTCGATGTGTAATCGGGAAGAACAAAGCTGACTCCATACTGGATCGGTTTCTTTTACTTTAACCTTTGTATTCGATCGCTTTTGCTTAGTCCTACGAGCTCAAGCAGGCATGAAGCCGAGCAGGACCCCGTGGGGCCCTCTCAAGTACAAATCCTTCCTGTGTCCCTCATTTCTTGTTTGTAGGTAACAGGCTTCATTCAGCCTCCTAGACCTTCCCTGAGTTCCAAAGGGCAGATTCAAACAGCTGCTAAACAGGGAAGGGAGGGAATGCAAAACAAAGGAGGAGCAGTCCAGAAACAATAGTGCAGGGCTTCCCTGGTGGCACAGCGGATAAAAATCTGCCTGCCAATGCAGGGGACACAGGTTCGATCCCTGGTCTGGGAAGATCCCACATGCCGCGGAGTAACTAAGCCTGTGAGCCACAACTACTGAGCCTACGCTCTAGAGCCCGTGCTCCGCTACAAGAGAAGCCACCACAATGAGAAGCCCACGCACTGCAACGAAGAGTAGCCTCCGCTCTCCACAATTAGAGGAACGCTGCACGTAACCCAACGCACCGCAATATAAATAAATAAGTGAAAATTTTAAAAAGAAAAACTTAAGAAACAATAGTCCAGCAGTGGAGCAAGTTCCTGGTTCCTCCGGAAAGAATATACGAAACAATACCTTTGAGTTCTTCTGCAGGAACTAAAGGCGCCCACCCAGGTGGGGGATGGTAACTTCTGGCTGAGCACGAGATTCCTGGAGCACCGCCCTGCTACCTCACCACCAACCAATCAGAAGAAAGCCACACACACACACACACACCACACACACACACACACACACACACACACACACACACACACACACACACACACACACACACACACACACACACGTTGCAGCCCTCACCCCAAATTTTGCCCATAAAAACTTCTCCCCCCAAACCACCAGGGAGTTTGGGGGTTTTTGCGCACAAGCCACCTATACTCCTGGCTCAGCTCTGCAATAAACCTTTCTCTGCTCCAAATTCCAACATTTCAATTAGGCCTCACTGTGCATCGGCCACAGGAACTTGTGTTTGGGAACAGGCAGGCAAATGAATCGCTAAGGGCGTGTGGCCTATAGCTTAAAATATACATAATTGCCCCTTTCTGTGAACCCTGCCTCCCACGCTTGAGCCTTAAATTAAAATACAATTGTTTGTAGCTCAAGGCAACATCTTCAACCAGGCCGACGTTTGAAAGGCCGCAGGAACAAAGAATGTAACTAATCCCCTCCGGGTCTGGCTGGCACCAAGAAATTTGCCAGGCCTATTACCTTTTGACCTTTCCTCCTGCCAGCACCTCCCCCTCTTTGTAGCGCAAAAGAAACTAGCATCCAAACCCGGGCAAGATGGTACTTTAGGATGGTTAGCCCACCATCTTCTCGGTTTGCTGGCTTTTCCAAAGTCTCTATTCCTTGTCCCAACACCTCATCTCTCGATTTATCAGCCTTTCGTGGGGTGAGCAGTACCAGCTTGCACGCGGCAACAAATACAGGTGGCAACCAAACAGGATTATAAACAAAGAGAATCCTATTTTTTCACTAACTCGAGAGACTTGCATTTTCCTAATGGATCTTCAATAAGTCATAGCTGCAAACGCTTTCGTTTTGACTCCTCTCCGTCAACGGTCTACGATATGTTAACAAAGCACAAACACACTCAGGAAGCACCTTCAATTTTTAGGAACCCTTTTGTACCCTAAAAAATAATCCCCGCAATAACGTAGTTGATCTTTTAAGTAAGTTTGACAAACCTGGTCTTCCTAAAGCCGGGCCCGCCTGCAGCAGCAACTTCTTCCAGCCCCTCTTCCATAAAGCAACCTCCCAGATTTAAATATACCCCGGAGGAAAACACGTTCCCTCCCAGCAACTGTTGCGTGAACCCACAGCTGCTGCCTATTGTTAGGCACCAGCGCAAAGCAATCAGACTTTCTTTGTATCAGCTGAAAAAACAAAATCACACATCCACGCCTAACTGCCTCACACCTGTGCTCGCAAAGGTGGCAGCAGCTCTGAGCATCTTGTGACTGAATCCGGAAAATTGTCTACTTCAAGCAAAGTGATTCTCAGTAAGCTTCAAACCTCTCTGCCTGCTACGTATGATTTGGAATACACCTATTTGTTCCTTTTTCCTGGTAATCTTTCAAGTCTAAGCTCTACCCAGTACAGGACTTCCAGATCACAGCTATAAGCAGAGATCCCAGACCTAGAACTTCACTGGTCAGTTGGCAAATTGGCCAATAGGACCTCCTTGAGTGCAGAGAGACTTCAAGAGAGAAACTGAAACTCAACCCATAAGCAGACTCTGTTTCCAAAAAAAAATGGCACCAATTTATTGTGTGCTTACTATACGCCAGGCACTGTTTTAACCATTATCTCAGTTCTTACAGGTAAGGGAAGTGAGGCATAGATCTGCTAAGTAACCTGCCAAAGATTGCACAGCTAACAGAGGTGAACCCAATTAACTCCATGTGTTTTTTAATTAATTTATTCAACTCACTACTCAACACAATTTAAAATACTTATCTTAAACCAATTATAATGTACTGATTTTAAATCAACAGAGCCTTTAAATTAGTAGAATTTTTATTCATATATCTTTGCCATAGACTCCAAATTCTCTAGGCGTGGCCAATCATCAGGAATCATTCCAACTCTCTGCTCCCTTCATCCCTACCTATCAAAACCCTATACACCTTCAAGATCTAACTCGAATACTCCCTCCTCTCTGAACCTTTTTCTAGTCACCTAGGTAGATACAATCTCTTCTTCCTCATATTTCTCCTTTGGGAAACTAGCTTTTAGTAGATATTTTTGGTCTAGCTTTCAGTAGATATTGGGCTGATTATTTTATCCTCACCGTCTACTCAACCATAAATTCCTTAGAGGCAGAAATTAAGCCACACTCACCTCTGAATTCTCCACAGTCTAACACAATGCCTTGTAACAGTGGATCCAAATATATCTTTATTGAATTGAATTTTCAGTTGAGAACTACATTTACATCTTGCTGTGAAACAAAGAAGTGAGAACAGTGAGAGATGTGGGAAAAAAATGTAAAGTGGAAGAGATGTCGAATAGTCCCAGCATAAGAAATAAGCCAGAAGGAAATATGTATAACTACCATAAATCTACATGGTAAAGGAAGCTGGGAAGAGTGTGAACCATTTGGCATGAGAATGTGCCAGGATGAAAACCATAAGGTCATAAAGAGGACAACTATTAATTGCTAATATCCTGATCACAGGGTCAAGCGAACAATGGGAATCCAGCATAAGAATCAAAATGATCAAATAATTTAAATCGGTAAATGTCAGAACATAAAGTCAAAAAGAGTTAACTAATGGAAAAGAAAGTTTAATTACTTAATGCAGTATAATAAGTGGTCAGCTGGTTTACTATCAAATTATTTCAGTAGAATGTGGGGCAAAAAGTATAATTTTGGAAGACTTACCATTATTGACTGGCTCTTCCAAGGTAGGAGGGGAGTAGCTTCATTGTGTAACACGCTAACAATTTTTTTGATCCATCAGATTTTCACATTCTATTAATCATCCTGTTGATTTTTTGTACAATCCCTCACTTGGTAGTCAACAGACTAGAGAATCCAAGCTGTACCTAGATCTTTTTTTTTTTTTAATGCTTAGAAACCTTGTCAAAATCCTATAATGAGAGGACATGGTGTAGTCAGAGGGAAGGTCCACATTTGGAACAAAGCTTTGTGAAGGGACCTGATTCAGAGTTCCAGTCCCTAGCCCATTTCTTATAGATGGGATCTGCCCAAACTCTCAATCAGTGGTTCCCATACGCCAGCTCATGGAACTGTGTCAGTCTGTGATTACCCCTGCTGGGGATGAAATGAAAACAAAAACAAAGATCACAAAGACTCAATTTAATTATGCTTTTGTTCTTATTTTGTGATTTGTCTATTTTTTTAATTTGTTTTTCATAGCAACTAAGTTAGTCATATAATTTAATGTAGTCAACTAAAATGGTTGTTTTTATTTTAATACTCCAGCCTTCCTGCTTGCTTGTTTTTAAACTGCCTTTTCTTTCATCAAATAATAATAATAGTAGTTGGTATTTGTGTGTGTGTGTGTGTGTGTGTGTGTGTGTGTGTGTTCTTACATGGCAAAAGTAAATTCCTGGCAATTTAATATTAGTTCTCCAAGTATATATCTACATTTACCTATACACACACAGACGCACACATTTTTTTTTTTCAACTGGCCTGGGAACCTCTGCTCAGAAAGATGTTGATAAATTTAACAAGGATATGGAAGGATTAGCACAAACCAATTCCAATTAACAGATAAACTCAGCAGTCTTATCCTGCTGGTGGTAGGAGGCCATTTTCTTCAAGTACAAAGGACAGTAAATTTTATTTAATTTAGTTCCTCAATAATATAAATTTCTTACAAGAGTCCATCATAGGGCAATCTATGAATTAATATTATTAAGCCAAGGTATTAAGACACATTACTTATAATCACTTCCATTTAATGCACAGAGCATGTAAATAGTGCTTCTGAACCTTCTAAAGAGAGATGCATTCATATATTTACCCTTGAATCAGGCACTCCCATAATGCAGCATATTTGTATTTATAGATTTTTTTCTTTGGAACTCAGCCTCACAGACACTTCAGTGCAGTCTCTTGCCATCCTTTTGCAGCTTCCTGGTGGAGATGACATTTGCTCAGCTAGAGAATAGACACTTTCTGGTTGAGTTGCTCATCACACTGATACCCCAAGGCCTGGCTGATTTGCTGTCAGAGGACTCCAGCTGTTTAGCTGCCGTGATGTGTCTTTCATAGGAAAAGACATTTCCTGGAACATCAACAGCTTGTTAAGGACTGGGGAGTGCAGGGGAGAAAACTTGAAATTTTGGAGGAACAGAGTGGTTTGAACTTGGAGGAGGCATGAAGACGCCCCCCATCTGTGTTTGAAAGACTCATTTTCAGAGCTAACCTTACAATTTGTGATGAGCAACCCTCCACAGCTTAGAAGGTTGAGTGTTGGTAGGAGAAGCAGTTCTATTACCCACCCTAGGGGTGAGCAGATCAGATGAGGATATAAAACTCATCAAAGAAGCTAGAAAACTCCTCATGAAATGGTCAGCAATATCACTTCAATCTGATTTTCTTTGTGCCTTGATTTCTGAAAAATTAAGGATGAAGAATACTCTCGGGCACACTTATAAGACCCAGAGGGCAAAAAACTGACCAAAGATCCCTGGATTCTAAAGGCCCCTTTGGGAAACAGAGTTGGTAGCCAGAGCAGGCAGGAGGGAGGAGCAAACAGAGGGCTAACGAAGCTGTGCTTGCCAATCTGAAGCCCAGCTGGGCCAATTAGCTCTGCTTTCTTCCACAGCCATCGGCTGACCCCTGAATTCTGGCCAGTCATCTCAGGTCTGTACCATTGATCACAGGGGTCACCGAGAGAAGGTGGTTGGCTCCAAGTGTCACCTCGATGTATGAGGGGCAGCACAGCAACACTTCGGGGCACCAAGTTCTATTTAATGGCCTGCTGGAGTCCTTCTGCTCCCGTCCTTTCCACCATCTCAGCTCTTCTCATTCTATATTGTCATTGTCGCATTTCCTATTTGTTTTTCCCACTAAACTGGGCTCTTGGAGAACAGAAACTGTGTCTTACTCAACTCTGTAACCCTGGCGCCTCACATGGGGTTGGCACACGGTAAGTGCTGAATAAATCTTTGCCGAATGAGTGATGAAGGGTTTCAGGGTTCCCAGCCATTGTCTTATAATAACTCACTGGAAAAAAATTCATTTTTTCTGAAAAAAAAAATACCGAAAGGAAATTCATGTAATTCACTCTGAAAATTTGAATGGATAAAAGTCTTTGCAAAAATATTACCTATGTGCAAGGGACAGATGTGGATACTAACAAATTAAGTAGTCTGCCAGGGTAACATCAGCCTCGAAAGGTTGCTGATCAGTGGCCTAACCCTGGCTTGTGCAACTCCATATGCAACAAAACTTTTTGAATAAAAAAAAATCATAATCTGCATTCACAATGTTGATATTTTGGCCCCAAATGTCAGTTGGGAAAATGTCAGGAGGAGGAATACCCAATGAGGTAGCTACTATTAGCATGTCCATTTTACAGAGAGAGAAACTGAAAGTCAGAGTGTTTATGTGATTTTCCCAGTCACTTTAAGTGCCAGAGAGCCAGGAGTCAAACCCAGGTCTTAGTTTTTTTCCAAAATTTTATTTGGAAAATTTTTTTAATACAGAAAAGTTGAAGGAGATTAAAAATTATAAACTCACCACCTAAATTCTGTAATTAGCATTTTTCTATATTTGTTTTATCCATCTATCCCTCTATTCATTGATAAATCCATCTTAATTTTGGTGCATTCCACAGTAATTGCAGACATAAACATACTTCAGCCTACATGCTATATGATTATAGCATGCATATCATTAACTAGCATTTAATATTTGTTTGCACAGCTTTTTACATAAAATTTACTTACAATGAAATGCACAAATCTTACATGTACCTTTGCTGGGTTTTAACAAATGCATACACCTTAGCTACCCAAACCGCTATAAAGATTTAGAACATTGACGTCTCCCCTAGAAAGTTCCCTCATGCCACTTCCCAGTCAATCCTAACTCCATCCCCAGAGGCAACTACTATTCTTACATATTTAGTTTTTCCTGTCCTACAGTGTATATAAATGGAATCATAAGGTACGTACTCTTTTGGGTAATAATTCATCTATGCCATTTTGTAAATCAGTATTTTATTCCACTTTATTATCGAGGGGTTATGGATATACCCCACTTTATTTATCTATTCTCCTGTTAATGGATACTGTTTCCACTTTCTGGCTATGAGAAATACTGCTGCTATGAACATTCATATACAACTCTTTGTGTGGACATATATTTTCACGTCTCTTAGGTATATACCTAGAATGGAACTGAATGGTCATAGGGTAGGTATATTTTTAGTTTTATAAGAAGTTGCCAGACCCTTCTCCCAAAGTGGTTGTACCATTTTAACACTCCCACCAGCAACATGTGCAAGTTTCAATTCCTCTACATCCTCACTAACACTTGGCTTTATCACTCTTTCAAATTTTACCCATAGTGGTAGGTATGTGGTAATATCTAATAGTCTGACTCAGATATTTTTTTTATTTCAAAATGAATGCTTTTACAGCCTTATGACACAGATGTATGTAGGCATATAAAAAATAACCAGATATTCACAGTACAAGGCACAATGTGAGAAGTACAATATAAACGAAGTACCAAAACATCACAGAGGAGGGAGCTAAGACTTTCAACTGAGATATTCAGTAGGTTTTCATGATAAATGATATTTATGTATTTATTCAAAAATATTAAGAACCTGTTAGGTACTGGTATATATATATATATATATATATATATATATATACCAGTAACCAATATAACAATATAACAGTAACTAAAACTACAAAGGTCCCTGTCATCATAGAATATAAATTCTAGTGGGGTGAGGGGACACAATAAACAAACAAGTAAAATGCATTTCAGATGGTGATATGATACAGGGTAAAATAATTTGGGGTGGGAAGGTAGGAAGAGCTGACAGCAGGTGGTTATTTTATATAAGATGGTCAAGGCATTTGAGATGGACCCTGAAGAATTACTGGGATTCAATGTGAAGGGCATAAGTGCAGGAACTTCAAGTGGGGAAGGATACACACAGAAAGCATTGTGTAGTAGGAAAGGACAAAGGCTAAGGTGAGTGTGCTAGGAACCTCAGGTCCATCTTGGAGCATAGTGGGAGAAGAAGCTAGAAAGATGGGGGATGGCCATTTAGGGATCCTGTACCTATTTCAGCAGGCAACAGAGAGATAAAGAATGGATTTGAGCAAGAATGAATCTAATCATCATCTGAAACTAATTATGTATGTCAATTCTAGCTCAGTAAAAAAAAAAAAGAACCCAATCACAACCACACTATAGGAAAATTGAATTTGTGGCATTCTATTCAGTTGAGTAAACATTTTGCAGTATCTATTATGTGCTTTACAGAGAGGAATGTAGGAGGGAGAAACTAAAGACTATGGTGGGGGGTAGGGGAACTCATGAGTCATCTGCTATCATTGTCCAGGTTTAAGGCAATTAACATCTTAACAAAGGCTGTGGAAATGGTAATTGAATGATGGAAGACTTATTGAGGAGGCAGAATTCAGAGCCCTGGTGACTGGATGTGGTGATGGGAAGGGTGCTAATCTCTCTTCTGCTTATAGCATATAGCCCTCCAGTAGCAGCAAATTTGAATACTGGCAGTAGTTCCCATACAGAATGGGGCCTACCTCTTGTAGAATTGGGTCTTTTTCCATTGCCTTTGCTGGAGTGTGGCCCTCTACCCACCAATCTAGAGTAACTCTGTCTATTTGAACCTTTGTGCTTCTAGGCAGTATCATAGGAATCGCAACCACTTAGGTCACGGCAACCAAGAGAATGAAAAATGCTTACTGGGATTTTTGCACATGGCTAAAAAGGTGGTTATTTCCAAGGAATATCAAAAGGAAATACCAAGGAACATCCTCACCACCACCAAAATTCCTTCTTCCACTAACTTGTCAAATGCCTGACAGTTTCACCATTCAGTGAGAGAATTCAGAGACAGACATTCAACATTTAGGCCCTTCTGGAATCGTGTGCATTGAAATTATATGGAAACATTTTTGCTTGAGAGAAGCAAGAGATTGGAATGGGTTCATGTATCTGGTGCTTCAATTACCCTTTTGCATTGAGTAGAATAAGGCCCTCAGAGAACAGGACTCTTGAGGTAAAGTGAAGACGGGTGGTGGGGATATTAAGAGTGTCTACAACAGGAAACAAGCCCAGATAGAGCTCCAACTTGTGGGTGTCTGGGTGCCTATGTCAGTCAGTCAAGGCTATGAATGAACGAGAGAATGGGCCACTAGAAGGCAATCTTAGCAAGATATCTTCTTCAAAGATTTTCCCATCATCAAAGTGCTGGGTGTGGAAAGTCCAAAAAGGTAAGAATCACTGACCTAACTAATAAAGCTTTATCTGCAATAAATCAAAGCTCTGAAACTTGAAAATGCCAGTGTCGGACTTCCCTGGTGGCACAGTGGTTAAGAATCCGCCTGCCAATGCAGGGGACACGGGTTCGAGCCCTGGTCCAGGAAGATCCCACATGCCGCAGAGCAACAAAGCCCATGCGCCACAGCTACGGAGCCTGCGCTCTAGAGCTCGCGAGCCACAACTACTGAGCCCACGTGCCACAACTACTGAGCCCACGTGCCACAACTACTGAAGCCTACACGCCTAGACCCCGTGCTCCGCAACAAGAGAAGCCACCACAGTGAGAAGCCCATGCACCCCAACGAAGAGTAGCCCCCGCTCGCTGCAACTAGAGAAAGCCCGCGTGCAGAGAAGACCCAACGCAGCCATAAATAAATAAATAAATTTATTTTTTTAAAAATGCCAGTGTCATAACTTAGGTTCCTGGCCCAAGACACCTGACCACCTTCTGCATGCATTTCAAATATTTCCTCCTTCAGCGCCCTCCACGCTCTCAAAATGCGGTACTTACGGAATCACTGAGGAGAGCCTCCTTGCTCACCTCTTGCTCAGCACCTGCTACATCCATGTCCGCGTACTCAGTGAACACCCGCTACTTGGTTAAAGAGGCTGCAGCCTTTCCGAGCAGTGCGGGGAGGGTGGATCTCAACTCACCAAGAGTCAGAGTAATGAATAGGGGAAGCGAAGCGAAGTGAAGCCAATGATCGGCAGCAGCAAGAGCTACAAAGAAACCTTCAACAAACCTTCACACTGCTCACTTTAACTAAAAAGCCGCTGAAGAAAAGGGACCTGTGAGATATAGGACAAAAGGCAGTGCCTGGGCAGAGTACACATTGGATCGATGTGTGTTGGGTGAAAAAGTCAGAAAAGTAGCATGAGGCCAGGTGGAGATGCCCAGTGACCAGAGGTAGATATTTGCTTTTATGAGAAAAGAAAATCCTGCACCTCCCACTCCATTCTGTAGCATCTGGTTTTTCTTCTAAATGCATGAAACTGTCTCTCTTTTTATATTAATACTTAAGAGATGCATCCGTTTCCATAGGATCTGACTGTGGGTGTACCTGCCAGTGACTGTAGCATCACTTCTTTTTTTTTTTTTTTTTTTTTTTTGCGGTACGCGGGCCTCTCACTGTTGTTCTTCCCGGACCGGGGCACGAACCCGCGTCCCCTGCATCGGCAGGCGGACTCCCAACCACTGCGCCACCAGGGAAGCCCTAGCATCACTTCTTGTAATGCAAAGAATGAGCCTGGTTTACATGGGAGACCCACTGATTTGGACTCTACACACATGTAATTGGTGATGACTTAACCAGTGGCTGCTATAAACAAGCTAATCAGGCGTCTACTTAATCTATTCAAAGAAATATTCAGCTAACCATTTATGGAAAACCCAAGAATAAATCGTGTTAAGATTTTTAAGTGGCTCTTCTAAGGACCCATATCCCAGGCAATAGAATATTAAAATGCTTCACTAATTCAGACTCGTCTCCGCTCAACATCTCCATCATCTGTTCCCAGTCACTGATCACATATCTTAGTCTATGAAATATGGAGAGTGATATGGCTGCATAGGTATAGCTAATGCTAGGTGGTCCCTGAAAAGCTTGGAATTTGAGCTGAGACACAAAAGCCCCAAGAGACTGCCTTAAAATGCAGAGAGTTCTCTGAATTCAAACAAGGATATTCTCATGAGTTTAAAAAAAGAATAAGAATCTTTATCCACTTCAGTTAAACTCTATCACTCTGTACACGGTTTCCACTTGTTATATACCACTAGGATCTGCTCTACCTTGGGAAAAACAAAACACTTCTTTTAGGTCTGTAGAGATGTGAAAGAATGAACCAAGTAGCTTCTAAAATGAAGTGAACACTCCAGGTGGTTTATCTTCCCATTTATGGAGAAAGACTCCTTTCCTAAGTACTTTAACAGAAGTCTTTAAAACATATTCCTCAGGTGGGGGAGAAGAGAGAGAGAGAGAGAGAGAGAGAGAGAGACTGAGATCACGGAAGATCTGGGAGTCGAGACCAAAATATGAAGGCTAGAAATCACAGCCCCTGCTTGCAAAGTATACCTAGGTTGAGATTAGCAGAACCAGCGGGTTCTCTATCTTAACAAAGGTAATCCAACTTATTATATCCCAGATGAGATTGGAAATGATGAAATATTGGGGAAGAGAAAAAGAACAGAGTCTGTCTCTAAATAACCAACAATAGCTTTAGTTTTGAAAATAAACAATAGGAAGAGCAGTCATGGCAAACCAGGGATAATAAGGCAAGTAAGAATAAAAGAATAAAACTGAATGGAATATTTTCCCTTACTGTGGACTATGGAGAGAGAAACTGGTAACGTGGAAAGGCCCAATCTGAACACTAAGGAAGAGAGAACAAGCTAGAATGCCAGTCTCTGCCTTTACATTTCCTTTCCAACCCAGCTTGCTTTTAGCACCTCAGAGAAAAGAGGAGACCATACATAGCAGGGAAATTGCTATATTCCTTGATAATGAAACGGCAGTCAGGAGACCTATCCTCTAGTCCAGCTCTGTGCCTTCCTGGCTGTGTGACCGTGGGCATTTCACTAAACTTCTCATGACTCCAGTTATCTGGTGTGTAAAATAAGACTCTTGGTTTAATTGTGTAACTATGTATACAATGCAATTGTGTAAAATACCTCGAAGCTCCTTAAATATTATAAAAATATTATATGATATTATAACTGCTCTAATATTCTATGTTCAGTGATCCCATGTACCCAAGAAATCATTTCCAGACCGTAGAGATTCAGCTGAGGAGAGCATGTACACGTGTGTGCATGCACAGAGGAGGGAGGAGGGGAAGGCGAAAGAAAGAAAGAATTCTTTATGAGCGCACAAGAAAACCAACCAGAAGAAAATAGATGGTTTAAAAATAAATTGATGCCCAGTTACTTTGATTTACTCTAAACAAGTCTGCAACCTGGATAGGTCGCAGCCCGAAAAGTCTTTCTTGGACACGCACTCAGATTGTCAACACGAATCCTGCCTCAAAGTCATGCAAAGGAAATTCTCTTGTGAGCTTTTAAATCTCCATCAGCTGCTACACTGAAAACGAAGGTTAGACGAGCTACATGGTGGGGAATAAACCAACGAGACCCTATTTCTATACCATACTTACATGGTGTTCGAGTGTAATAGGAATCTTGCTTTCTTATCGGCAAGATGAATATGATTTTTAGAAGACGAAGAACCAATCCATACTCAGTACAGGGGCTGGCAAACATTTTCCGCAAAAAAACAGATAGTAAATATTTTAGGCTTTGCAGGTCATATACTGCCTCTGTCACATCTTCTTCGGGTCCGTTTTTTTTGTTTTTTATAATTGTTTAAAAACCTGGGTAGAAAAACAGGCCGTAGGCTGGATCTGATCTGCTGGCAGTAGTTTGCCAAGCCCTGCCTTAGAAGAATTCTAAGCAATCAAGCAACAGTAGTAGTGAGACCACAAATCTACCAAGTGTTTAAGTGACCAAAGTTAACTGGACTTAGAGCGGGTGAATCTATCAAGCTACGTTCCAAAAGAACTGTGGAAGAATGTATAAGCTAGGCAGTATGTTGAGGCCCTTAGAAAACAGCCACAGCATTTCTTCAAAGTATTAGTACTGATATTATTTATAGCTAGGATTTGAACCCATACAGACTGACTCCAGAGTACTGTCATATTCTGGAATAGCACTTTGTGGTGACTTCATGGAGGCATCTCACATGTTAGATTAACAGGGGATCCCTTACTCCTTCTGTAAAGCAACTGCTATTTTCTAACTGATTTACATGAAAATTTCAGATGTACTTGTTCTTAACAAATTAGTCTTAAGCTTCACTCTCTCCTTCCCACTTTCCCCCAATCTTCTCTGCCAAGTACTTAATGAGGTATAAACAAACACTTATAAATACAAAAGGCAGCCCAATATTTAGAGGACTCCTTTGGGAATCTTTTAATAAGCTGAAGAGTCCTTTAAAAAAATGAGGGATCCCTCAGTAGAACAGACTAGAAAGTCCAGAAATAAAACCAAACACATACAGGAATTTAGTACCTGCTGAAAGTGGTATTTGAATCCATGAGGAACAGATAGTTGAATAAATGGTGTTGACAGAACTAGGGAGAAATCCAGAAGAATGTAAAGTTGACTCCACAACTCACACCTGAGCCAAATAAATTCCAAATAGATCAGAGTGTTAACATGAAAAATAAAACCATGAAAAAGACTACAAAAGTGAAATAACTTTAAAAATAATCTTTGAGTGGGGAGAAGTCCTTTCTAAGTATGACACAAAACCCAGAAGCCAAAAAAGAAAAGTTCAATACAGTTGACTGCATAAAAATGAAAATTCCTTCACGGCAAAAAATTCCTTCACGGCAAAAACTTCCATAAGGTTAAAATAAATTGGCAAACAGAGAAAATATTTGCAATTTATATCACTGAAAATGGGCTTTTTTAATATAAAAAAAGATCTCCTATAAATCAATTTTGAAAGACCAACAACCAAATATAAAATGGTCAAAGGATAATAGATTGTTTATAGAAAATGAAACACCAAATTAAACATGAGAGTTGCTCAACTTCATCCATAAGAGAAATACAAATTAAAACCTCACTGAGATACTATTTTCCACCCATCAGACTGGTGATGATGAAAAAGTTTGCTAACACACTGTGCTAGTGAGGATGTAGGGAAATAGTCACTCTCCCAAGTTGTTGAAGGGAAACTAATCTCCATACAACCTGTATGGAGATCAATTTGCCCATATCTATCAAATTTAAAATGCACTTACCTTTGGACCTAGAAATTCCACTTTTAGGAATTTATCCTACAGGTATGTTCATGTATAATAAATGACAAATGTATAAATATATTAATTGGGGTATTTTTGTGGTAGCTACAGATTACAAATACTTCAAATGTTTATCAATAGGAAACTTGTTTATCAATTTTGGTAGAACCAAACATTGGACATCTATATGTTACTGGTAGAAAATGCCCTGCAAAATATATACTTAAGTGTAAAAGAACATAACAACGTTTTTAGTATGCTACAATTTGTCTAAAATCTGGGGGAAAATATATGTATATGAAAGTAAGCAGAGCATAATGGTTAAGAGCACAGATTCTGAGGTCAACTAGCTTGGATTTAAATCTTGGCTCTGGGGCTTCCCTGGTGGCGCAGTGGTTGAGAGTCCGCCTGCCGATGTAGGGGACCCGGGTTCGCGCCCCGGTCTGGGAGGATCCCACGTGCCGCGGAGCGGCTGGGCCCGTGAGCCATGGCCGCTGGGCCTGCGCGTCCGGAGCCTGTGCTCCGCAACGGGAGAGGCCGCGACAGAGGGAGGCCCGCATACCACAAAAAAAAAAAAAAAGATATTTAAATCTTGGCTCTACCACTTAATAACAATGTGCCTCAATCTCCTCATCTGTGACATGGGGATAAGTATATTACCTACCTTGTTGGGCTTTTTTAACTTTTTTTTTTTGGCCATACCATGCGACATGCAGGATCTTAGTTCCCGGACCAGGGATCAAACCGGCGCCCCCTGCAGTGGAAGCGCAGAGTCTTAACCACTGGACCACCGGGAAAATCCTCTTTGTTGGGCTTTTTTTGAGGATTGAATTACTTAGTTAATGTTTGTAAAAAGACAGAGGGAGGCCCGCATACCACAAAAAAAAAAAAAAAAGATATTTAAATCTTGGCTCTACCACTTAATAACAATGTGCCTCAATCTCCTCATCTGTGACATGGGGATAAGTATATTACCTACCTTGTTGGGTTTTTTTTTTTTAACTTTTTTTTTTTTTGGCCATACCATGCGACATGCAGGATCTTAGTTCCCCGACCAGGGATCAAACCGGCGCCCCCTGCAGTGGAAGCGCAGAGTCTTAACCACTGGACCACCGGGAAAATCCTCTTTGTTGGGCTTTTTTTGAGGATTGAATTACTTAGTTAATGTTTGTAAAAGTCTGAGAACAGTGCCTGACACATAGTAAGTACTATTTAAGAATATGTTAAACAAATAAATATGCAGAGAATATACTTGGGAGGTTACATAGGAAGTTATATCTGGCTAAAGGACAAGAATAAAAGACATATTTATACCTTTTGAATATTGTGTCAAAAGCTTAAATAATATCTATTTTTAAAAATTAAATAATTTTAAGTATAAATGACTTCTGTTCCCTAGCATCTTAATACTTGGCCTCATCTCCTCCCACTTATCCTCTTCTTTGGTACGTAATTTCCACTTTCCATGCCTTTCACTGTTGCTTCTTACTAATTTTAGTAGCCCTTTCCTTTCCATCATCTCAGTCTCCTCACTTGTCTCAAACTTTCTACACTCACTCATGATTTCACTACCTGTCTGCTGCTGACTCCCCAGGGCACCTTTCACCAAAATGGCAGCCTCATATCCTCAGAGCTTCAAACCTAGATAGCTCATCAACTCAGACTCAGCATGTCAAAGTGAGCATGTCATCCCCCTCTCGTCTCAACCTCCCTTTTATCTCCCAAGCTAGAAACTGGATTCTTTACTTTGACTCATCCCTCCACTTCACCCACTAGATCCACTAAATGCATCAATTTACCCTTTCACATATGTCTTCCTCACATTTGCTATGGCAGGCATATTGCTCTAGACCAAAGTGAATAATGTGCATACTTATTACCTGGAGATCTTGTTAAAATGCAGATACTGCATCAGTAGGTATGGTAGCCAGCCTACAAGATGGCCTCTAATGAGCCCCATCTCCCAGTATTCACTTCCTGTATTGTTTCCTCCTATATTGCATGGAGACCTATATTGGTCTCCATGAACAAAAAATAGGAAAGAAGTAATGGTATGTCGTGTCTCAGATTAGATTATGAGACAATGTAGCTTTTGTCTTGGTTGTTCTCTCTCTCTCTTAGATCACTCACTCTGGGGAAAGCCAGCTACCCTGTGGAGAAGTCACTTAGACAGCCTATGGAGAGGCCAACAGAGTGACAAATTGGGATGTCCAGCCAACAGCTAGTGAAAACTGAAGCCTGCCAACACCACAGGAGTGAGCTTGGAAACAGGCCCTTCGGTTCCAGTCAAACCTTCAGATGACTATAGCTCCAGCCAAAATCTTGACTACAACCTCAGGAGAGACCCTGAACTAGAATCATCTAGCTAAGCCACTGCTAGATTCTTGAACCACAAAAATGTGAGATAAATACTTGTTGTTTTAAACTGCTGAATTCTGAGGTAATTTGTTATATAGCAGTAGATAACATACAGCAGGTCTGGTGTAAGGCCTGAAAAATTCTGCATTTCTAACAAGCCCCCAGGGGACACTAACGTTGATGCTGTTGGATCTTGCTTTAGTAACAGGCCACATACCACTGCAGCAGCTTCTCACCTAATCTCTACCTCAATTACCTCTCTGTTCCAATCCTGTTACATCCCTGTTTCCCAATGTAGGTTGGTTCCCTATTACCTACCATGTAAAGTCAAAGTGTGCATCCTATTATCAAAATGACAAGTGGAGAGGGTGTGGAGAAAACGGAACCCCTGTGTACTGTTGGTGGGAATGTAAATGGATACAGCCACTATGGAGAACAGTATGGAGGTTCCTTAAAAAACTACAAATAGAACTACCATACGACCCAGCAATCCCACTACTGGGCACATACCCAAAGGAACTGAAATCAGTATCTCCAAGAGACAGCTACAACCCCGTGTTCATTGAGCATTATTCACAATAGCCAAGATAAGGAAACAACCTGAATGTCCTTCATCAGGTGAATGGATAAACAAAATGTCACATTTTCCTTATCCGTTCATTGGATATTCATTGAAATGGACTATCATTTAGCCATAAAAAGAAGGAAATCCTGCCATTTTCAACAACATGGATGAATCTGGAGGGCATTATGCTAAGTGAAATAAGCCAGACAGAGAAAGACAAATATTACAGGGTATCACATATGGAATCTTTTTTAAAAATCTGATTTCAAAGAAACAGAGAACAGAATGGTGGTTGCCAAAGACTTACGGGAAGGGAAAATGGGATGGTACAAGTCAAATGGTACATATTTTCAGTTATAAGAAGACACGTTCTGAGGATCTAACATAGAGCATGGTAACTATAGTTAATAATACAGTATTGTACACTTGAAAGACGCTGAGAGCATTCTCACCACACACACAAAAAAAGGTAGCTGTGTTAACTATGTAAAGTGAAGGGACGTGTTAATGATCTTGATCTTGGTATCGCTCCACAATTATATATATATATATATATATATATCTCATATCATCACATTTAGTTTTTTTTTTATAAATTTATTTATTTATTTTTGGCTACGTTGGGTCTTCGTTGCTCCACACGGGCCTTCTCTAATTGCGGTGAGCAGGGTCTACTCTTCGTTGCCGTGCGCGGGCCTCTCATTGCGGTGGCTTCTCTTGTTGCGGAGCACGGGCTCTAGGCACACAGGCTTCAGTAGTTGTGGCACGTGGGCTCAGTAGTTGTGGCGCATGGCCTTAGTTGCTCCGCGGCACGTGGGATCTTCCCAGACCAGGGGTTGAACCCATGTCCCCTGCATTGGCAGGCGGATTCTTAACCACTGCACTACCAGGGAAGTCCCAACACTTTAAATATATACAATTACGTTTGTCAATTATTCCTCAATAAATTTTTTAAAAGGTCCACAGCCTGCCTTTCAAGATCCCTTAGGAGTTGGCTATATATATGTGCTTCACAGTCATTTTCCCCACAGCTCTCCACCAGGCACTTTCTGCTCCTGTTCACCTGATCTCCTCATCGTCTTCCTCATACACCACATTTATTCCTGGTCCTAAGCTTTCTATTAGCAGTATCTCTCCTTGTTCCCTACCATCACCAATATGTATAAACGGAAGATCTTCCGTCCTCCTCTGCTATCCAAACTCAAGCTCCAAGGCCTAGCTCAGGTCCCATTTCCTCCACAAAACTTTCTCCCCACTTCATTTTTATCCCATAGTTTTATGAACTATTATTTAACTATTTATTAAATAAAGAATCTCAACTTCTAAGCTAGATTTTCAGCAACATCAGGTCAGGAATAGTACCTCATAAGTCTTTTTTTTTTTTTTTTTTTTTAATTTTGGCCATGCCACGTGGCTTGCAGGATCTCAGTTCCCCAACCAGGGATTGAACCCGGGCCATGGCGATGAAGGCACCAAATCTTAACCACTAGACCACCAGGGAACTCCCCTCTCATAAGTCTTAATAGCTCCAGGGTACCTGGCATCGGGCTGGACACAGAAAAAGTAAGTAGGTATCAGTTGACTGAATCTGCCTGTCACGTTCAATGTGGCTGCATGCCTACAAGCACTGCCAAAATGTACTCCCGGCTTTTAGAGCCACAGAGAGAATCTCTGCAAAATCCACTCCCCTCTTCCCTACCTCCTTCCTCTATACCAAATTATTGTCTCATTTATTTGTTCCACATCACTGACAGGTAAAAAGGTAACATTTTGAGAGAACAACTTTTATTATAGGCAGCAATGAAAGAGAAAATACTGTCACAGTTAATCCAAAAGCCATTTCATTTTGGATTTGAAATCCCTTCTATGATGTACTGTGAACTCATTAGGGTTTCCCTGAATAGCGTTGAGTTCATCCATAAGAACACAACGGGAGGGACTTCCCTGGTGGCCCAGTGGCTAAGACTCCGTGCTCCCAATGCAGGGGGCCCAGGTTCGATCCCTGGTCAGGGAACTAGATCCTATATGCATGCCGCAACTAGGAGTTCGCATGCCATAACTAAAGATCCCGCAAGCAGCAATGAAGATCCTGCATGCTGCAACTAAGACCCAGCACAGTGAAATAAATATGTAAATAAATAAATGTTTTTTAAAAAAGAACACAATGAGAAAGGAGCCAGGGGAGACCTGAGAACACAGTGGCTGATGAAGGAAGACTATCTGAAGGAGATAAATATTGCATAGATCACCCACGACAAAGGTAATGAAAAAAACAAGTAACACAGAGATGGAGACCGAGGGTGGAAGAGAGAGAGAGAGAGAGAGAACCTTGCGGCCTTGTATATTCCACACATCAGATGATAAAGACCATTTTACAAAAGGATAACATCCACTATTTTTTGAGTGTTTATTGTCAGCCATTGTGCTAAACTCTTTGCACAAATCAACTGATGTTAGTCCATACAACAATCCCTGTGAGATCAATGCTGCTATGGGTAGTCCTATTTCTCTGATGACGAAGCTGAGGCTCAGAAAAGTTAAGGGATTTCCCCAAGATTGTCCAGCTAGGAGTTGTTTGAGCCTGGGTTTGAACCTAGTACTACCTGAAGCCAAAAGCCATATTCTTAACCTCTACGCTCTAGATACAGCCCCTATCCTCATTTTGGTAGACCTTCGATGGAAATATCTATAGCAGATTCAGGAAATTTGGAAAGCAGGAAAAAGTTTCTATTTGGTGCCCATCCACACTCAGACACCTGGTAACCTCCTGCTACATGACTTCCCTCTGGCTACCCAGAGCACCTCCTCAGGATGGGAAGAAATCCCAGCCTTATTTTTCCAACAAATTACGTGTACTCATTCTATATTTCAGGCCCCTAATTCCACAGCCTGCGGGATAGCAATGAATGTAATGAAATAATCAAATCCTGTTACCAGGTAACTAATAGGTTACCCCTCCCAGGTAATATAAAGCATTATCTCCATTAAAAGAGAAAACCCCTAAAGAGGAAATCTAATGACAGGAATTTGGACACCGTGGCAGGCCCATGGGGAAGAAGATTTGGAGCCAAAAGACATTTTCCTGCCCCTCCTCTCATGCCTATTCTTCCTTCTGGGTTTGACGTGTGCCTTAAACACATCATGGCTTGCACTTATTCAACAACCAGAGTAGAACAAAATGTGACTTCTTCTTCAAAAAAAAAAATCTAATGAAGTTTCCAATTCTCAATTAAAAGAAACATCTCTCCATCCATCTATTTATCCCTCCCAAGCGTTTGTGTTTTGAAGCTGGAAGTTTCATTATCTGAAATTTGCAGGCAATTACTAGGTCTAGTAACTCCCAAGATGTGAGCATTTTTCCAACAGTCTAAAGTGAAAAGTGGTTTTCAGTAAACCTGTGTGTGTGTGTGTGTGTGTGTGTGTGTGTGCGCGCGCACGCATGCTTTAAGGAGTCTCTTTAGAAAAGAAAGGTGTGATGAAGGCAAGTAGGGGAAGGGCCAGTGGGAATCATATCGGGCCATTTATTTGTCTTATTTGACATTGGGAGCTCCAGAAGTATTAATAAGCAGACCTCCAGGTCCCAGGGGAAGCTTTTGGATTTACAGCTTTAAACAACGACTCATCCTCATTTTGGCACAAAGTCAACCCAAAATTTGTCGTAGTTTATAATGCTTGTTAACAAAGAACATCAAAAATTAATGCTCATTAGGGCGCTCATTAATATGCACGGTGCTCGCCAGTTTGACTTAATTAAGTGAAGCACCACTTGAAAATAATATTGTGGTCCAGCAGAGAGAAGAGGCTGTTCAGGTCTGAAGGGTGTTCCCTTGGGACAGCGTTAGCAGCACTGTAGGGCTGGGTACCTGCCAGCCTCTTCCTGAAACTCTTCCTGTTAGAAAACAGGAAGCTCTCAGAGAGCAAGTGGCTGTAGCCCCTGCTGTGATGTCTGATTCCACACTCCAGTTTTCCTGTTCCAAGACATTATTTGCTGAGATGAATGGAATTGAGGTCAACTGGTACAATCAGATCTTGGCCAAGAAAAAGACCCCTAAAGAGAGAAGGAAGCTCAGGAGCTTAGGCTCAAGACACAAGATTGGGGGCGGGGGTGGGGGTGGGGGATGGAGAATAATAGAAGGTGACAAAAAAAGAGACAGCAAAGTGAAAAAAAAAAAAGTAGCGAGCAAGGGAGAAACAGAGTGAGATAGATATCCAGATACTGTCATATTCCAGAGCAGAGGACACACAGGTGGGGCATTACTATTTGTGTGAGGCTTTGCTAATTTTTTGTCTTGGTCAGTTTGAGGTTTCTGGGTCTGTTCTTTAAATGTTCAGGGTCATTTCAAAATCATTAATTCCAGTGGGCCACTATAGATAAAAACAAATGCTTGAGCTCTGGAACGTGTAGCCAGTGCTTTTTCAGAGAATCTTGAATTTGAAACAGAGGTAGGAAGCAATGGAGCAAACAAGAGTGCGACAGGGGAATTTGAATCCCAGCTCTACTACTTAGTGTGTAAATGTGTGACCTTGGAGAAGCCACTTCATGTCTCTAAGCCTCAGTTTCCACATCTGTAAACTGTGAGGGTGAACTGTATGAAATTGCCATTTCATTTTTGAAGATCCAAATGTTCAAATATCAGCAATTTCATATTCAACGTAATAAAAAGATTAAACCGAATAGCATATTTTAAGACAATTTTTAAACTGTAAAATGCCAAAGATCGTTTATGATCAGTCATAACTGTTGCTACTTCAGAAAATATGCATATGGATTATATTATGCTCCACTTAATAAGAGCAGCTAAATCAAATCAAACCTCTTTCCCAAATTTTGCCAAAGGCCTTCCTGACTCAAGAGTCAAGGTTAGGATAGTCACAGCCAGGTCTATCACTGTGAACCAATATTACTGACACTGTTTAAGATCATTTAAAAATGTCCTGCCCATAGATAACTAATAAGGACCTACTGTATAGTACAGGGAATTCTACTCAATACTCCGTAATGACCTATTTGGGAAAAGAATCTAAAAAAGAGTGGATATATATGCACCTATCAAAGGAGGCAGCATTATCTCTCTGAGAGATGTGTGCCCAGTACAATATGCCATTCACTTCTTATCTGGGTTGAATGGTAAATTATTCTAATACAATATCATATTCTGTATATGTATAACTGACTCACTTTGCTGTACAGCAGAATCTAACACAACACTGTAAATCAACTATACTCCAATAAAAATTTTTTAAAAATTTTTAATCAAAAATTAAAAAATAAAAATAAATTTAAAAATAAAAATAAATAAATAAAAAATACATTAAAATGTCCTGCCTTACTGCAATAGGTATTTAACAGAAAGTGACCTAAGTAATTTCCAAGTGGGTCCCTAGATGTGTACATGTGCATGCGCACACGCGCACACACACACACACACACACACCACATACAGAGGCACACACACACACCCTCAGCCATCGTCCTATCTCTCCTCAAATTGACCCAAAGCTGTATTGGGAAAAAAGTAAGACTACAGAGTTGTACAAGAAGTATCCATAATGGAGCTTCCCTGGTGGTGCAGTGGTTAAGCATCCGCCTGCCAATGCAGGGGACACGGGTTTGAGCCCTGGTCAGGGAAGATCCCACATGCCGCGGAGCAACTGAGCCCGTGTGCCACAACTACTGAGCCTGCGCTCTGGAGCCCTCAAGCCACAACTACTGAAGCCCGTGTTCCTAGAGCCCGTGCTCTGCAACAAGAGAAGCCACAGCAATGAGAAGCCCGCGCACCGAAACGAAGAGTAGCCCCGGCTCGCCGCAACTGGAGAAAGCCCGCGTGCAGCAACAAAGACCCAACACAGCCAAAAATAAATAAATAAAATAAATAAATTTATTTTAAAAAAAAGAAGTATCCATATTGGCACACTTCGAAGTATCAATTATAGCAAGTCCAAGTACTACATAGGAGAAGAGGCGGGCCAGCGAAGCAAGGAATTTTACTAGCAGTTATTCAAGCTCTAGAAATCACAGCTGGCAGTGGGTCTGGGTCAAGCAGGCTAGGCAAGGTAGAGTCAGAACAAAAGGCAACAGGGAAGGTGAGGGCAAGTAGTGGGTCAGAAGCCTGATAAACAAACAGTAATCAAGAGGCCACAGATGATTGAAGCCAGAATAAGATAGAAACTGGGAGCTCTGTAAAAGGTAGAAAAAGTAGCCAAATATCTGGAAACTGAGAGATGTAATAGAGAACAAATTACGATTCAAACAAAATAGAAATGTCAGTCTGGGGGGAGGATCTAATTTAATTGGGCAAAATGTCGCCTCGTCTCTCATCTGAGGAGATAGTTGGGCTTGCTGTGGAGGCAGGGATCAATGCTGTGGCGTTGCCACACTGGGGCTTACCGGAGAAACAGAATACGGGGCTGGAGTGAAGACAGAGAGGGTTAAACAAAAGACTACTTCTCATAAAGGGAGGGAGGTTATTGATGGGAAAGAGGGCTCTCTATGCAGCGAAAGGAAAGCATCTAGCATTAGGGTAAGTACACAGAAAGCCTGCACACACACACACAGACACACACGCCTCTGCCAATCAAGCTGTGAAGATTCGGAATCTCTCTGAGAAGCAGAATATGATATTGTATTAGAATAATTTACTGTTCAACCCAGATAAGAAGTGAATGGCATATTGTACTGGGCACACATCTCTCAGAGAGATAATGCTGCCCCCTTTGATAGGTGCATTGTATTGTGTCTGTCCAGCAGGCAATCTGGGTCTTTTTCTTCCTTCCTAAGTCTGAACTTCATTCTCAAACAAACTGACTGTAGGGAATTTCGGTAATGACTTGACACCCTGCTCTAGGCTTTTCCTGCTCTGAAACGATTCCCTCTTTGGGCTCTTTGTTCAGAGACATATTAGTGTGAATTTACATTTGTTGGATTGCATTGTTCCTTCATTCGTTGTAGCATTCTCCAAACTTGAGATTTTTGTTCACTGCATCGTCTTCCGGCTCATTAATGTAAATAATAAAGAACCTGGTTTCCGATGCCATTCCCTTTCAGAGCCATATTAATAATTCATTTCCAGCTTGACAGAGTCCTTTCAGCAGCTGCTTTGTTCAAGGCTTGGCTCCTCACAGGAGCGATAGGTCAATTGTCTTCTGGTGAAATTGAACCGGAGGGCCGGAGAAGGGCATTTGTATTCCCCACGTGTGACCGTGGGGGATTAATGGTGTGGGGAAAATGCACCGAATCCACTTCTAAGGCTCCCTCTGGAGACTTAGCCTCTTGTTCCCGTGTTCTTTCCAAATCTGTTCTTTTTAGCATTAATTATGAAGACAATGAGCTCAGCGCCCAAGTGTAGGAGCTGAATTCCTAGTTACACGCAGGGAACGAAAGGTCTGTTTGTCGGTCAAGACATATTTTCTTTCTCTTGGAGCAGAGAATGTAATGGTCTAGTGAGGTCAGCTCAGAGTGCCTGGCACATGTGATGGTTTATGCAGCGTCCTGTGCGTAGTAGGCGCTTGGATTTCTGGGGGCTGATTGACTTAATTATAGTATCTGGTTGGGGCAAATGTTCCAGGGACAAGGATCCACTCCTTTTCCATCAGATAGTCCTCTGGAATACTGAGTGAAACATGTAAGTCTACAGAAAATTGAAGTTTTGAAAAACCATAGACAGGGGCGTGTAAAAGAGCCAGTTTTAGACTGAAAATAATGGGCTATGTGACAACAGGTGAAAACATTCTAGAGAGACAGCAGTGACCCTTTGCCACGTGCTGCCGACAGAGGAGGCAGTCAGTCACCTATAGAGGGTGAGGAAGAAACAGGATGGGGAAAAGCTAATGGGGGCTTTGAGTGATCAGAGAGCAGTGTCCAGTAGCAAAGTATTCAGGGAAGAGGAAGTAATCCTGTCAGGGCAGCCTCCATGGGCTGTCCCAGGAAAGCAAGGTGCACCGACTCTGAATACAGAACTGGGAACTGGTTTTAAGACGGTCGCCCATGGCCTTCCAGTCAGCCCAAACCATTCTTTGTTCCCTGGGTGAATGGGAGTCCACCTCTGAGTATATAAAATAAAATTAAATAACAAAATAAGATGGGATTGAAAGTGCTAAGCACTGGAATCAAATTCATACAGACTAGAAGAAAGAGGTGAAAGCATGGTCCCTTGAATGATACATGTTTAGGGAGAAGAGGTACTGAGGGATCTAGCGCTTTAACAAGACACTCATCTTGACACCCTCATTTCCCCAACAGCCTCATCAGGCCCTTTTATACCCCTTCCCTTCAAAGCATTCAGAGTCCTGCTCTCTACTAGGTGGAAGGGATGATAGTATAATTAGGTTAAAAAAATTGCTAGAACGGGTCACACATCCTCCAAATAAATGTAACATCCTATGGTATGAGAGGCAGCGTAGTTTAATGCTTGAGAGCACAGACTCTACAGCCAGCCTGTCTGGGTTTGCAGTGCTGGCTCTGCCATTCACTGGCTGTGTGTTCTTGGATCTCTCTCTCTCTCTCTCTCTCTCTCTCTCTGTTTCCTCATCTCTAAAATGGGGATACTAAAATTAATACCTACCTCAAAGTGTTGTAACAGGGAATAACTATCTATAGTTAACATCTCTAAGGCCCTTAGTGCCTAGCATACAGTAAGTGCTACATAAGTGTTTATTAAAGGAAGTTAGTTTATTAAAAATTGCTTTTGAAAGTTCTTAAAGGATGATCTTTAACGATGGCGTTTAAGTCACTACAAGAAAAGCATAGTTTGGAGCACTCCTCACATCACATTGCAGGGATAACCATCTACCACTAACAAGGCCTTAAAACCCGTACGAATCTATTCATCCAGGATGGATTGACTGCCCATTACTATCCACTTTCAATGATTCTTTTGCCATCCAGTGAACACATCCAGGACACAAGCTAAAAAGCAAAAGCTATGGTTTCCATGCCTCCGCATCTCCAGACCTTTGCCTCTTGTCTGCCTTTGCAAAGTGCTTTCAAGCTGAACACAAATCAGATTCAGCCCCATTAACAGCACTGCAGACAACAGCTGAGGCTCATTTCTTGGCAACCTCCACCCTTCCACTCACCTCCCTGTTTCCTGCTGAATCTACTCATGCTCCAACCCAGGTGGTTAAGGATGTGTCGGTAGGTCACCAGCATGGATCAATCTTTCACAGTCTGTAGGGCTGTGAAAGAAGGGAGGATATAAATGAACTAGACATCAGTCCTCGTTTGTATAAAGTGACCAGTACAACAGGAAACAAAACCCAATCCTATATGAAAAGATTTTGCCTCATACATAATAAGGCTCCCAGTGGGCAGCCTGACACCAAATGGATAGCTATAAAAAAGTTATTGCTTCACTGTGACCTGAGCAAAGATCAAAGAATGATGAAATTGATGGGATTTTAATTCTTCTGGTTTGGTACCAAATTAAAAATCTTATGAGAAGAGGGAACCTAGTAGAGCACACTGAGAACCAGGGCTTTGTAAGTATTTTGCTCCCACTCCTTGACAAAGACAGATGACTGGTAGAAATAGGCAGAAAACTAGATTACTCACATTTTGAAGACCCTCATTTGGCAAGCATTTTGGGTATAGATATTGAATCAGGTTCAACCCGAAACAAAATCGAGACATCCTTTTCATCTTTACTTTGTCTTCATCCCTTTATCTCTTATATTTCCGGTACTCTTGTATTGATCCCTGGCTTTCTAAGAGTCCTGTCCCCCTAAATTTGTCACCTCAGAGAAACCTGACTTTTTCCATCACTGACCCATGTATTGGCAACTCTCCCCTATTTTGCTCCCCGAATCTAGCCTATATCCTATTCTTTTGTAATCTGTTTCCTAAAGTATTAGTAATTTAATGAACAGAACTGTTGAGGTACCAAAGACTGAAAATGAATTAGTGTTATCCTATCTGGTATGGCAGAGACTGTTAGCTGTCCTCCAAAATCTATTCTGCCATTTTTTCCTGGTAACATGACTACATTTCCTAGCCTCCCTTCCAATTAGATGTGACCATGTGGTTGAATCTGACCAATGACATGTGAGAATCACTTCTAGGTACCACCTCCAGGCCAAAGCTTTTAAGAAGAGGGTTTGACTCTTTGGGCTCACTCTTCTCTTCTACCAGCTAGGTGTGGGTGCCAATGAGGCCTTGGGGGGTTGAGGGGCCACAAGATGGGGAAAATTCAAATCTCTAAACAACTGTGGGGAGGAGAACCATTTTTCCAGCCTGAAAACTCATACAGAGTGTGAGCAAGAAATAAACCATTGTGTTGAGACATTACATATTTGGTTTTACTCATTACCACAAATGAGCCTAGCCTACCCTTACTAAGACACCTGGAATATATGCATTTTTACAGATGTCTGCTATACACACAATCGCCTAACTCAAAGAGCTGAATCTCTAACAGCAATAGATTTCAGGTATCACTGATAGAGATTTTGGGGATAGAGCTTTTGGCAGTACCCATCATATCATGTACAAAGACAAATCATAGATGCATTCAACCACAGAGGATGGTGGAAGGGGAAGCTGGACCAAAGCAAAGACCCATTAACTAGTCTAGGTACTGAGGAAACCTGAGCGGAATATAGAGATTGGCCTCAGCCAGGACAGTTGGGATTTCCAGAGCAGTGTCCACAGCTTCAAACAATGGTCAGAAGGAGGAGATCCAACCCAGCAACAAGAAATTCTAGAAAGGTTCCAACCCAGAAGTCAAGCATAGTGTCTGTCTGCATCATGACTTGTCCATATCTTGCCAGTTGATAGGATACCAAGGAGTAGGCTGGGGCAGAGTCTAGGGAGAGAAGATTGGCAGGAGGTAGGCAATGTTCAGGGTGGGGACACAGTCCTAGGGGGAGACAAGGCAGAATTACTGGATAAACTGTATAGTGGGAGATGAAAGCAAAAGTCACCTGGAAAGGGGGACAAGGAGCACTGCAATTCAGGGGTGGAATGAATACATAAAGCTCACTCCTGGCTCAGTGCTTCCAGCTCCATTAAATAGGTCTGAGGTTGGTGGTATA
Source organism: Physeter macrocephalus (assembly GCF_002837175.3). NCBI lineage: Eukaryota > Metazoa > Chordata > Mammalia > Artiodactyla > Physeteridae > Physeter > Physeter macrocephalus. Next base: position 101,079,000 of record NC_041234.1, read on the forward strand.
TTTTCTGTCATTTAAAAAATTGATTTAGGAATAGGGTTGAGAGTGGTCTGGGCTGCAAGTGGGGCCTGTCAATAGAGGACCAAGGCACTATGGACAAGGCAAAGGCAAGGGGAATGTGGGAGGAACTGGCAATTTAAAGATCCAGGTTTCAGCTAACGTCAGTGCTGGCCAACAAACCTTCATATTCGTCGGAAAGGCATGGCTAATGTCAAATCATAGGCAAACAATTAAAAATGCATAACATTGTCTTCATTAAATCGGTACCATTAAAGACCAGAGTTATTAGCACACTTAAGCATGCATGACTAGTACCTCTCTTACCGGTGAGTGAGCAAATCCTCTTTGTCCTTGCAAGATTCCGTATTAGCCAGATTCAGAGAATTATCCAGCTAATATTGGCCATAGCCAGAGTTGGGACTTCTTCTGTAGAAATTGCTGAAAAATAGGCTTTCGGTCTCATTTTGCAATAGTGATCATTTCTGACATTGGATTGTTTGTTGTACATTTATTATCTGTCTCCCTCTGAGCCCTCTCACAGCAGCTAAAGTACTCCCTCTCATGGTCTCCAGGATTCACTCACAACTAACAACAGGGCATTGTTCTGTTGGATTTTTCCTCCGCAACACTTCTAACAACCCTCGAAGCCAGAACCCTGACAACACTTAGCTCAAGCTTTGATTTAGCTCTTTGGGTCCTATTTTTGCAAAAGAAAAAAAAAAAGAAACTGGTATGATCTGTATTGGAAGTTGGAAAACACACACACCTACAAATATACGATGTACATATAACATGCATAATAGCAACTTCGCTCTCCCTGATTCTAAAAGACTTTGCTTACAGAACACCTTGCAAAATTCAAATCCATTTTAAAATGCTGTCTTGCCGATTTGGAGCAGGGTGATATCAGTGGTGCCTTACAGAGGAAGGGGAATTGCAGTATCCAATCACCATAATAAGGAAGCTGACTGCACAGGGCGATGTGGACAGCAAAGGCCAGCCCCACTATACAAAGCCCTACAATTCCAATCATTCATGCCAAAGAGGTTGTGAGCGCCAGGAAAAGAACTTATAGGCATTTCCCCTTGAGCAGCCAGATTTGTAAAGCTTCTGTGACCGCCCCCCCTCCACCCCCCTTCTCCACTGATCAGGCCTTATTTGTCTTTCCTGTACTCTATGCATTCTTTCTACTTTACCCAGAGCTTGTGGTTACTGTCCCATCCCTAAGATGAGCCCCATAGCCTCTTCCTGCTTTGTTTCCAAAACCATACTTCACTCCACCACAGAAAATCAGTAACAAGAACCAAAGCCCTCCCCCTGAACACCACAGCATTGCTATCAGTTTAAAACAGCGGTTTTCGGGCTTCCCTGGTGGCGCAGTGGTTGAGAATCCGCCTGCCGATGCAGGGGACACGGCTTCGTGCCCCGGTCCGGGAAGATCCCACATGCCGCGGAGCGGCTGGGCCCGTGAGCCATGGCCGCTGAGCCTGTGCGCAACGGGAGGGGCCACGGCAGTGAGAGGCCCGCATACCGAAAAAAAAAAAAAAAAAAAAAACACCAGCGGTTTTCACACACCAGTCTACGAAATAGTGCTGGGCTGGGCTGAAGTCTCGCTGATTCTTTACAAAATTAGAAAAATAAGGTCAATGTAATGAGAGTTTGTCATAAAGTTAAATGTATGCAAATAAAAGGACTGTCCTGCATTCCGGGGTCGGTCCTTCTTACTTTCACTGTGGGGCGAGGGAGGCATTAAAGTGCCCTTTCTTTTATTTTCCTAAGTACTATGGTGACAGTAATCGGTGCTTGAAATTCAGCTCGGTACTTGTTTGTTTGTTTGTTTTTGGTTGTGTGTTGGTTTTTGTCGTTGTTGTTTTTATTTTGCAAAAATAAAATAAAATATCTGGGAGAGAGAGATAAGAGAGATAGACAAAGACATTAACTAGTTTATCAAATTAGCTCCTTTAAACATTCCAGGAATGAGATTAGAAGGTGGTGGTGGGAGGGAGGTAGGACGGATCTGTTTCAGTGGGAGGAGGAAACAGAGAGGGCCGAGGATGGCAGACTCAGCTTCAACTCCACAGGTGAGGTGTTTTTTAAAAACTGGGCCCTGGGAGGCAGTGAAAGGAGGATGTGGATAGTCGCAGAAGAGGACTTTTTTCTGATTTTATATTGAAGCCCAGCTGCCCCTATAGCCCTCTCATTTTCCCGATTACAGTGACTCTCAAAACTGCAAATTGGGATACGTTGCACTGACATGATTTGGAAATGACTCAAATTTTATTCTGACAGCAATTAAATTCCCAATTACCTGGAAGGCAAACACAGTTATACAAATTATCGATGCGGGCTGACTAATATTAGAACTCAAATGGTGATCACTTCAGAACTAGGTGTTTTGCATCTCCTTTCCTTTTTTAAAGGCGGCAGTGAAATTTAGCTGAACTGGACTTTGTGAGTCAGCGGACTAAACTCCATTAATATTCTGAATATAAAATGTTAGTTTCGCTTATCTGAAAATTGATCTTCTCCCAAGACTATCCCCCTTAATCTTTTTCTCCCTCTACTTCTTCATAAATGTATTATCTAATTCCATCACTATATTATTTATCATCTATTATTATTTATTAATTCACTAGCACTATCATATAATTCAGCAATGGAATTTTTGCCATAATGCTTTTTGGTACATTTGCACACTGCATAAAACCATATTGATTCTTAAGGATTTTTATGCTCTAGAAATGCTTGCTGCAGACAAATTTGCAAACAAATTTTTATTTGCCTTCTTAATGGGTTTTGCGTTATTTGTTTTAGTTGACACCATTTATTATAATTTAACAGCATTTTCCTTCCTAGGAAAGTCCAAAATCAATAAAAAATGGTGACATATGTTTGTATTTATTTGGAAATACATATGCAACCAAAGGGCTCTGTCAGTGTACGATTAATAGAGTACAAGATATTGTGGTTTGGGGGCATCTGATTGTCTGTCTTGTAATGTGAATTTTGAAACAGCTTGGGATTCCTGCCCCTCGACTTTCAGGTTAGGGTAGAATTTCACATTAACAATAAATCACCTTGGATATGTGGTTTTCTATTTCATTTTGCTGCAATGTAGCTTTATCAGTTCACAAGGTGGGGAGGGGCCACAGGTGGGATGAGCAGAACAACAAGCCAATAATAAAATATTTAAGTCAAAGAAATAAACACATTTGAAAGGTTATTACTGTGAGAGATGCTGAAACTGACATATCTGTCTGTTCTTCCAACTATCATGGCACACAGTCTGGCAATGGAAATCCCAAAGCCCAAGATGGAGCACAGAGGTTCAACATCAAGTTCTCCTCACAACAACCCTCTGGCCTTCATATTGACAGTAGGGAAATATGATTAAGAATTCCAAGGAGAAAAAGTATCCTGCTCTGGGTCAGACTGCCAACCCCTTCACAAACACATTTTCAGGATCTGCCTGTCCCTTGACCCAGGTTCAGTCCCTTGGTTCTCTTCTGCAGACCAGGTACAAATGAAACTCTATCATAGAATTATAACATCTCATGGTTAGAAGGATCTTAAAAGTCATCTAGTTCAGTGGCTCCCAAAGGCTAGTCCAGGGACCAGTGCGAAATCCCAATGAAATTTTGCAGGTCTATGAAAAATCGGGGCAATGTAGTAGAAAGCTGCATTTATTAATGGACTTTGCTTCATTCTATTTTTGAGGTATGAAACGATGATGTTCAAAATGGTAGGCTTTTCTTTTTCCTTAGTGTCCTCATGAGAGTGTGAACCTTAATTTCTTGTCTCAGATCTCCACGGGGAAAGAGCTCCACTAAAATAATATTCCTCCCTTTCTCACCCCTCATTATTTGTCTCCATGGGAGATGGAATGAATTATTTGATTTAATAAGTTTGAAAGAAGGAGCTGAGCATCTTCAACTTGGCCCCTTCTGAGTTTCTCACTTTCTGGGGCCATCTTGCCCATGGATGTTCACGTTCTGCGCCAAACCATTGTCCAACTGGAACAATGGCCAGGTGGATAAGTTGAGCAGGGTTGAAGTATTACCACAGCCACTTGGCTGCAGATCTAAAGCCCCAATCTCCATTTCTGCTTTATCTGTGCTAGCAGTGATATTTTATCTTCCAGCTAACTCCTGTATCTATACCTCAATTAAGAGCTAATTGATAAAACTTATAGAACACTTATTATGAACAAGGAACTGTTCACATGCTTTACACTTGAGTTAAGTATTATTATCCCATTTTACAGATGAGGAAACTGACACACAAAAAGTTTAAGGAATTTTACTAAGGTTATTCAGCTAGTAAGTGCCACAAGTCTATATTCAGACTCAAGCAGCCTGGCTCCAATTTCCAATGGGTTTCAGACTCAGGAAGAGAAAAAAAGTGCTATCCATTGCCAGAAAAGTGTTATCCCCAAAATCTCATCAGGCCTTACTTGGTTAAAAAAAATTAAAAGCTGGAAACCTATATCAGTACTTTCAATTTTTTGTTTAATCTTCACTAACTAGTCATAGAGATCCAGTACTATACAGACAAGTGACTGGCTCCAAACATTCATGCACTTCAAGGATCACTTCTTCCACTTCCTGCCCATTGTTCAGCCTGCATCTATGTACCTGAAGACCTAGAATAAGAGGAAACACCATCAAGCCTGCCTTTTTCTTGCTAGAGCAGCTCCAACTGATAGAAAATGTTTCCCTGTATTCAGCTATAATCTGTTCCTAGATTTGTCATAAGTAGCCACACCACAAATTTAATCCCTTGTGGATAAAGCAGCCCTCTCTAAACATTTTTTTTCACTCCTAATTAAACATCCTGGGTTCCTTATGTCATGCTTGGAGTCCGTTCATTGCGCTAGCAATCCTCTTCTGAAAGGACTCCAGTCTGATTATATCTCTTTTTTTTTAAGTGTTTTTAAAAAAAATCTATTTATTTATTTATTTATGGCTGGGTTGGGTCTTCGTTGATGTGCACGGGCTTTCTTTAGTTGCGGTGAGCGGGGGCTACTCTTCCTTGCGGTGAGCAGGCTTCTCATTGCGGTGGCCTCTCTTGCTGCAGAGCATGGGCTCCAGGCGTGTGGGCTTCAGTAGTTGTGGCTCTCAGGCTCTAGAGCGCAGGCTCAGTAGTTGTGGCGCACGGGCGTGTCCCCTGCATTGGCAGGCAGATTCTTAACCACTGCGCCACCAGGGAAGCCCCTGATTATATCTCTTTAAAGGATGGTGTTCAAAAAGGATTCTAATACACCAGGTGAAGCCTGGTCAGTAAGGATTAGAGCAGGCCAATTTCCTTGCTAGTTTGGGATTCTATACTTCTATAAATATCCCCTCCTTCTCTTGTCCTCCAATTTAAATAAGTGATTCTGTCAGTAACTGAATCATCTGGAAGCCCATGGCCCTGGCCAGAGGAGTTTCCAATCTTAACTATTATCTTGAAATCAATGACCAACCAGTTCACACGTGACAAGAAGGTCAGAGGTCATTTATACCCAAATATATGTCTGATACCAACTGACACTTGGCTCCTGACCCAGGTCTGCCACCAGTCCCTCCATTTTCCCATGGTTGCTACTGTTTGATGCTGACCTGATCTGACAATTGGTCTTGTCACGCCCTTTGGTTTCCCTGAAAAGGGATCTTGTTGAATACCAGGGGAGTCTGACAGTGCCCTCAGGCCTAACTATCAACAAGCATTTTCTCTATTCAGTTTTCTTATTTGGTCTGCGCCTTTGGCTGCTTCCGTAAAATACCAAAACATCCAACTTATTCTGTCAATAAATCAGGCAATTCAATGGATGAAGATTAGTAAAGCCAGTTGTTTATCAGCACATAGAAAAGCATAGCAGTCCAACTGAAAAATACTTAATAATGATGTTAAGGTAAATTTATGGAAGACAGATCCTTAATGAATTGGGGAATAGTTAAGATTAGTAGGAATTGTTCCTAAACTTTGAAGGTTGATGTCATGAAAAGCAAATATATCCATCTTCCCACAAAATTTCTCTTACTGCCACTATTGAAAGTACAGTCTTAGGTTATAGAGAATACTGATATGACCCAACCTGGCAGGTCTTAAATTCTTATAAATGCATGAAAAAGGGACAAAATAATTCAGAGAAAGGATATGAAAATTCAGAATTCATAAACTAGTTATATCATTGAATGCCTGTGAGGCACCTTTAAAAAGCCAGATTCATCCATGAATCTCAAAGCATTTTCTAATCATCAATTCATAAATTCACATAATGCCATAAGGAAACAGGGCAATGATAAATTATTATTTTAAATATAACAACCCAAAGGTTATGTAGCTTGTCTGCAGATAACAAATATGACATTTAGAAACTGAAACACATGAAAGAAATTCTCAGTCCTGCCTTTTATCAATTTATAAAGACTGCATGGCCTCGGTTGCCTCAATAATAAATCAGTAGCTATTTAGGATTAAGTATTTGGCTTTTTTTTCTAACTAGTTTATAAATTAAACCATAAGCCACATGAAAGCATTTTGACAATGTTGTTAAGAAGGAGGCGATAGAAACCTGAGCTTTAACTAAAATGATTCCTGGTTTCAAACAAATTCACTTTGCCTGAGTTCTAATTTAGATAATTGATTTTAAAAGTTTATTTAATTTACTTTTTGAAGTATCTAAGGGATTTCCATGCTGGAGTACCTTGTGTTAAAAAATAGTACTTAGTGGTGAGATGATATAGCATCACACTACACTTTCTAGATACTATTTTGACCCATAGAAAGAGTGAAGATGTATGCTCAGGAAGTCACCCAGGCTTAGGATAAATCCATTTCCTGAAGAAGGCTAAGAGGATCAGTGGACCTATGGCAGAAGGGAGACTCCAAACAAAATACTGCCCCCCCCCCACCGCCCTCAAGTAATCATGGCATCAATGCCATCTAAGAAATGTCTTCTCGGTACATACCTCTCTCAGTATTTGTAACACGTTCCATTTGGCAGTGGGGTGGTACACATGAGAACACATCTTCAGTGTTCTAATGTGACGCAACAGTAAAACAGGATTTGTCTTATAGTCAACAGTATTGGAATACATCATTTTGGTCAAGTAACAGATACCAAGAGAATGTTGAGATTAAAGAAATTTGCTGTCCCAATGTCTTTCATGGACTGAATATGAGTTTATTCCTAAAAGGAATGCTTAGTTTAAAACCTGAAGTTAAAAAAAAATGGTTAAAGAAATTTGGGGAGGAGAAGATAAAAATGACAGCAATAAAAAGATGCTTAACCAAACTGAGTTTAAAAAAATATTTTAAGAATAATTATTTTACTCTCTCAATTTGCTTATAATTTTCATGACTGAGCTTTCTATGAAAATTGTACCTTTGGGGTTCTGTTCCAAACTAATTGCCATTTATTATATCCTGCAGCTATTCATCCTGTTTACATCCTGTTTACAAGTCCTGTGGATCAGTCAATAGGCCCTTTTAATTTCAGTACAAGTTATACGGGAATCAAAGGTTGGGATTACCAAAAGCTTTTCCCTTCCCCACCTGGAAACCACTTACCTACAGGTTAAGTGAGTTTCAGTCAGTGAGGTCAATTGTCTTGCCCCAAGACCCTACGGAAGACAACTTTGGCCTGAGGCCCTTCCTGTCCTGCTCAGCCCAGGCTATACTCCCTTGTTCCTTCTATGACCTTTTGCTCCCTGCCCTCCTTGAGATAGTGCTTCTCCCAGGCTGCTTGGGGGCTTCACCTTCTCTTTTAACCTAATCACCTCAATGACCCTTTCCTCTTTTTTTTAAAAAATTGAAGTATAACTAATTTACAATGTTGTATTAGTTTCAAGTATACAGCAAAGTGATTCAGTTATACATATATATATATTCTTTTCCATTATAGGTTATCACAAGACATTGAGTATAGTTCCCTGTGCTACACAGTAAGTCCTTGTAACCGTTTCCCCTTGAGTGTTCTCTTCCTTCAGGGTCTTGCCTTCTGATTTTCAGGATGAAGACAAAATATCCTATAATAGAATCCCCTAGTAAGGGGAATTTAACATAGTCAAGAGTTTCAGCTCCAGAGTCATCCTGAAATGCATTAGAATCTGCCACGTGGTCACTGAGGGCTTGGTGGGCACACCACTTAACTGTCTTAAGTCTCAGTTTTCACATATCTAAATGGGAATAATATTATACTTACATGACACGGTTGTTGAAAGGAATCGCTATAGAAAGGTAAGAAAGTGCCTGATTCTCAGATTTTTGGCTTGAGTGTCTGAGTTGGAAGGGAAGGTGATGAGTCTTGAGGATATATGGTTTATGGTGCCTACGAGTCACCAAGGTAATGCTGCCCCTGTGTCAGCTGAAAATATTGGTTTGGAGCTTAAAATAGAGAAGTAAGAGCCAGAGATACAGACACAAAAGTCATCAGACTACGCTGATACTGTGGAAATGGATGGGATTGCCTAGGGGAAAGGTAGAAAGTGAGGAGTACAGAGGATTTTGGTCAGGGCTCTAAAGAACAGCAACAATTAAAAGGTGGTTAGAGGACTTCCCTGGTGGCGCAGTGGTTGGGAGTCCGCCTGCCGATGCGGGGGACGCGGGTTCGTGCCCCGGTCCGGGAAGATCCCACGTGCCGCGGAGCGGCTGGGCCCGTGAGCCATGGCCGCTGAGCCTGCGCGTCCGGAGCCTGTGCTCCGCAACGGGAGAGGCCACAGCAGTAAGAGGCCCGCGTACCGCAAAAAGAAACCAAAAAAAAAAAAAAAAAAAGTGGTTAGAGGACTTCCCTGGTGGCGCAGTGGTTAAGAATCCGCCTGCCAATGCAGGGGACACAGGTTCGAACCCTGGTCCCGGAAGATCCCACATGCCGCGGAACAACTAAGCCCATGTGCCACAGCTACTGAACCTGAGCTCTAGAGCCCGCGAGCCACAACTACTGAGCTTGTGTGCCACGACTACTGAAGCCCACGGCCTAGAGCCCGTGCTCCGCAACAAGAGAAGCCACCGCAGTGAGAAGCCCGCACACCGCAGCGAAGAGTGGCCTACACTCTCTGCAACTAGAGAAAGCCTGGGTGCGGCAACGAAGACCCAACGCAGCCAACACAGCCAAAAAAAAAAAAAAAAAAGGTGATTAGAGGAAGAGGACCCAAGAGGGGAGACTGAGGAACAGCCATGGAGAAGAAGAACCAGTAGGGATGTGGTGTCAGCAACCAAGGGAGGAACTAATTTTCTAAATGGATTAGTCATCGGTGTCAAATACCACAGAGACGTGTCAGCTGAGAGGAAACATACTAGTTTACTGAATTTGACAGGTAGAGTCAGGGACTTTTGCCAGTGTTGTTCTAGTGGAGTGACAGGGGGAGAAGCATAACTGTTAGACACATTTTGAAAGACTGTAAAGTTCTTTTAATGCATATGCAAAGCGGTTTCTCAGTAGACTACAGGAGTATGTCTCCGTTAGAAGTGATTGACAGGTGCTAAGCGGACAGTCCGGGAGATGAGTGCCCGACCGTCAGGATGGGCTACCTCTACAGAAAACATGCAGGAAGGGAGCTTTGTTTAAGCAGATTAAGCAACAGCTAATGACTCTGGGAATGTTGCCTCTTACTATGTAAAAGGAGAAGCTAGTTTGTGTACAGTGTGGTTAATAATGAATTAAAACTTTAAGTCTCTTGCTGCACACACTGATTGTAATATAGTAGAGGATTAAATGATCACGTTTGTTTTAACCCAGATTTTAGCCCACCCAAAATAGTGAGGCCCATTATGTAAACTGAAGCATGTTAATTTGGCATAGAGCGAGTCAAAAGTATCTTTTCTTTAATTCAATGGAATCTGTTAAATAAATAGGGCTGCAGGCAACACAGCTAAATTTTATAGCCTGGAGCACTTTCCCTTAAGTGTTTGTTGAATGAACTTACACAGGAAGCTAGCCTAAGCTGGTTGAAATGAAGAAGCCATGTCTTAGGAGGAGGAGTTGAGAGAACAAGGGATATTTAGCCTTTATGAGCCACCTCAAAGGAACAGGAGCACTTCTTCAAACACGTGACACATGGGAAAAGGATGAGAAAGTTGTGAACCCCAGAGTCATTCAGGGACCTATGGGAGAACTCTACATAAACAGAAATTTGCACCCCATAAATTTCCCATTATTAATAGCTGTCCCATGATAGATAGGCTACCTCAAGGGTTAGTCAATTCCCCACCACCGAAGTATGCAAGCCATAGTTAAATGGCCATTTGTCCCAGATGCAATAGAAACAATATAGCTGGATCAGTTCAGATTCTATTCAGTTGCATATAACACAAAGAAAGCAAAAACTATATATCAGAAAATAAGATAATGGCTTAAGTAATATAGAGAGGTATATTTCTCTTTCATATGAAAGAGGTTTGGAGGAAGGCAGTGCAAAGCTGCAGGGTGACCCCATGGTGTCCTCACACACCTAGGTTCCTATCCTTCCATTGCATCATCCTATCACTGTCTTCCACCCTTAAGGATTCCTCGTGGTTCCTTGGAGTTCCAACCACCATTTCCTCCGTGTCAGCCTGAAGAAGGAGGAAATGCAGAAGAACAAAAAGGGGCCCCTCTTAAATGTGCCAACTCCCTTTTAGAAACATTCCTAGAAGTCCCAGATGAAACCACTGCTTCCGTATCACTGCCTAAAAGTTAGTCTCATGGCCTTGGCTAGCTGCAAAGAAGGCAGGAGAGTAGGATCTTTCCTTCTAGGTAGAAAGATATCCATCTGCAAATTAGCATTGTGGATCTAAGGAGAAAGAGGAGAAGGGATATTGGGGTAGGCAGTTGACATCTGTGACATAACAGCTATCTGATGAGCCTGAGTTGAATGAAGTTTAAGATTCTTCCCACCCCTTAGATCGTGTGAGCATATATAGAATTATGTTTTAGGAGAGCTGCTTTCAACATACTCTTCATCTGGGAGATAAAACTGTCCTTATATGTACCTCATCATCTGTGTAACCAGTTCCCTGCATATCATCACCTCTGTTTTAACCGCTCAGAGCGGTTGTCTTTTGTCTGGTTGGACCTGGATTAATGCTGTGCCTGAAACAACTAATCTTACTGGTTAAAATCGTCTCTCTTTTGAAAGTCCCCGAGGGAATAAAATATAGAATAAGGATGTTTTCGTGAAAATAATTAGGCAAGGAGAGATGCAGACAGCCTAGGGGTATTTCCTCAGTAAGAGAGGAGAGCCATGAGAACAACTATTCAGTCAAATACTAAATATTTATCTAGCATGCACCGCGTGCCAGGCGCAGTTAGACACTAGAAATACAGTGGTGAACAAAACAGAGTCATGGTTTCTGGCCCCACAGAGCCTAGAGTTGGTAGAAGAGTGAGCCATCAAAGAAGTATAAGTAAGAAATTAGAATTGAGGTTGGGGACCTCAGTCCAAAAGCCAACTTCAGTAACCTGATAATTTGGCCTTGGCCTTTGCCTTGATTCATGAAAGTTGGAGCACAAGGGCTATTTAGAAATGTCCGAGGAACACTGACCTTGAAACTCTTCCTCTCTGGGCCTTCCTTTGTGATTCCTTAAAAGGCAGTGTTGTTCTGTGCTCACAATTTTCCAGTCCTGCTTTCCATAATCCTTGCCTTGCCTTGTCCTGGGTTATGCAGCACTGTGTCAACCCATTGTAAATATTGCTGCATTTGCAAGGATAATAACAAATTCCATGCAACTTCGCCTTTCCATATTGTCTGACAAGAGGCTATTATTGTTTTAAATTTGTACTTACATACTGCAATGTTTGCATTTAATCACTGTCATGTTTTAGTGATGGGAAGTGGAGCTGGGTATCCTGTATTGTGACCTGAAACAGTATCCACAGCTGGGATGTTGCCCGGACCCATAGAGCCTTCAGTGATTCATAACTCAGTGATCTTAATGTGTCTGTTGACCTTCTGGATAGTTCAGTCATCACCGTTTTGTGCCTAACTTGCTTGAAATCTAAAACTACTTTATCCAAGCAAAGGGAAGCAAGCACTGTATTTTTCAAAAGTCTCCATTTTCGATGGCTTTGACAACCTCTTCCCAGTCACCTTTTCTAGGTATCTTGACTCCTCCCATTGATGCTCCTTGTTTATCTTCTTCAGGAGTAATACACCAGTTTGGACTTTATCAGTGTTGCTTATGATATTCTCCTGTCCTTTCTCAAGAGTTCTCCATCTTTCTTCAGCTGAATTGTAAGCAATTCAAAGACAGGACCAGGTCTTTTAATTTATCTTTGGTCAATGACACTATATCCCTTCTCCCTTCTTTCTGCTTCTGTTACTCTTTTGGTGAGCCTGAGATTTTACCCAATCTCCCTACAACACCTCGACCTTCCTACCCCTAGGCTAGGCCAACAACTAACCTTGTGACCTTGGTCAGGTTGCTTAGCCTCTCAGAACCTGTTTTCCCATCCCTGTAATGGATTTGATACCTATCTCTTAGTGTTGCAATGAGAATGAAAAGAGAACAACCTTTCAAACACTAGCGCCCGGTCCAGAGCCTCGCACATAGAAGGAATTTCAGTTACTTTACTTTTCCTCTCCCTGACCCACACACCACCCAGAGAAACTGTTCTGAGACCCACACCCTCAGAGTCCTATCCTCTGTTAATATGACCACGCTAGTGAATTTAGTGCATTACTCCTGCTACATAATGTATTTATATTTTAAACGGAGTTCCCTCTACGGGAATGGCTTCAGTCTCAACTGAACTGACACCTGAGCACACTAATTAGTTCCCTTCCTGGTATTTTCTATCATCATTCCCTGCTGCATTCAGAGTCATCATAGCACTTAGCGCAATTTGAAGTCAATTACTTCCTTCCCTCACTGTTTATCTCTCCCAATAGGCTGTACACCAAGGGCAGAAACCATATCTGCTTTAATCATCAAACAATTTCCAGAACCCAGCAGAGTGCCTAGCACAGAGCAGACAATAAATATTTGGGGGATAGATTGATGGATGGAGGGATGGAGGGATGGATAGACAGATATAAGTGGAAAAACTAATCGAATAAGTAGAACACTATGGTAGAAATTTCAGGCTCACCGCAAGGATGATAAGAGTAACATTTGGGGGCAGACAGGTTATTTGTCACCTCAAATTGTATGGAGGTAGACTTCCGTGAAGAGGAAGGGTTAAGAAAAGGGTTGACTGAGTGGAGCAAATGGATTTGTACAGATAGCAAGCAAGATACATTTTGAGAATTTGCAAAGAGGATATTGTGTCTAAAGGCACAGGAACTCCTAAACCATAATGCTTATCATCAAATACTTTCCATACAAAACACAGGAAGAGGCCTGACCTATAATTTATTCTGCTCTTTCCTTTGTCTCTCCTGCCCAGAATTTAACATGAAAGCCAGCTGCTTGGACCCCCAGATTCTAGCAAGAGTCCTAAGCTTCTGAAGTGAAAAACACACCACCAACAACCTATCACGGCGGAGGCATCAGAAAACAAGTTAGGTTTTTGAGCTGTCAGGTTGAAAAGGATTTGCAAGCCCCTTCCCACCTACTCTATGCTACGAAGATGGATTTCCAGAGGCTTGAGAGAGATTTGTACTGTGGCTTCGAGGTTTACAAAATGCCACCATCCGAGGAGTTTGAATTATTCCTCCCCTGTATTTCATTTGTAATGTACCTTTGCCAGCATAAAAAGTATTAAAAGGGCATTTGGAGAAAAGAAAAGGGCATTTGAACAGTAATAAGGCCCTTAACACTTACGAGCAGCTATTTCCCTTGCAATGCAGTTGTGCCAAAGGGAAATAACCAGTAACAAACTGGGTTAACGCCTTGTCTTCCAAAATCGAATACCACTTAGTTTTAGTCAGGAACCAGTGCCCAGAGTGATTAATTCCTGAAAGACAAAAAAATGTGGACTTTCAGGTAAACATTTTTGATCTAGTCCTTCTCTCCCCTACTCCCCTACCTACTCCTTACTCCAAGGGAGGAATAATTCACTCAAGAACCCCCCAAACCGGAGAACGCATCAAATTTAGGGTAAAATGCCTATGACTCAAAACATCTGGGTGAGTCTGTTCACAGTTAAGAAAATATCTGAATTGTATAATACTTTTTTCCTGGTCCTTTTTAAAAAATTGAAGTATAGTTGATTTACAATGTTATGTTAGTTTCAGGCATACAGCAAAGTGATTCAGTTATACATACATATATATCTATTTTTTAGCATAATATTTTAACTTAAAGGTTTTTGCTTTCAAGCAAGGGGCAGTAGAGTGAAATAGTTAAGAACATAGACTCTGGAGTCAGGAATGTATTAGCTTGAGACCTCTGGCAAGTCACTGAGCCTCTCTGAATCTCAGTTTTCTCAAATGTAAAAAGAGAATATACCAACACCTACTTAATAGACCTGTTCTAAAGGTTTTAAAAATCATCAGTGAAAGTATGTAGCATAATCCTGGCCTATTCTAAGTGATTCCTATAGGTTAGCTAAGTTACTGCTAATCTAACCGAGTACGTCTAAGTCGATTTACTTAGCCACCTTTGAATGGTTATTCTTAGACTACTTGCTTTAACATCCTGCCTTATTAAGTGGAGACTTCTAATTGGTACACTAATATTTATTTATAAATGAGTATTTCTAAAGTGCTTGAAATTTTGTGTTGTTAACATTATTCTGCATTTGTTTTCTTTACAAATAGTATATTTAAAAAACTTCATTCAGCCAACAATCTTAGTATCACCACAAACACCAGTTAACAAGATTTTACCATATTTTGATTTTTCAAAGTACTTCTGGGCATTTAAAGTAAAAAAAAAAAATTCTTTTCATACTTTTTGCTCAAATGCAAACAAAAATTGTCCTGAAAGGGGTCTACAGGCTGCAGGTGAAAACTTGACATTCAGCCAAGACTTAATTCAGAGTCGATAAAGTAATACTCCTATGCCTAGGTAGATGTGTAAATTTTCTCCACATGATAAATAAGCAGCCTGTGATTTCTATCAAATCAATCTTGGCTTGAGTCAGTCCTTCTCTAATCAATAAATCTGGATGTGCACTGAAATATGAAGTCAATATATGCAGTGTTACATTTACTTCAAACTCCTTCATCAAAAATACCTAGCAATTTTTCTATTATTGCCATAAATTCAAAATACCAGGCTTATTTCTTTTTCTTTTAACTACCATTTTAAAGTTTCTGGGTCCTGAAAAAGCTCTTACTCAGATCTGGTTAGAAATCCACATAGATTCTCTGAGCCAATCAATGCAGTAGCTACAATTACACTGGAATGCACTATAAAGCAGAATTGCATATGAGGCAGCATTAGTGAAAATGGAGGCGTTTGAAAGTTATTGCTGGGATATCTGGAGTTTTTATTAGCAATTCTAAGAAACTGGAGGCTTTTGGGTAGTGTGTGACTCACAGAAAAGATATCAACCATTTTCTGGCCAAGGTTACGGGCCTTCCACTGCTTCCCTGACCAGTATTCCTTTTCATTGTGTATATGTGTACGACACAGCCAGCCTCATTGAAGCCTTCCAATTTTGGCAATGCAATAAGTTTGTGCAACTTTCTCAGAATTTTAAGATTGCTGGAAGATCCCAGGCGTCTCATTCCTTTTCTGTGCTCAAAAGAATTGTGGTCAGCCCTCTTTGTGTCCTTCTAGACTTGTTTCCTTTTAGTAACTGCTCCTAACACTCTCTACTAGGGCCTGTGGGATATTTTGGAGATCAGTTCTTGCCATCACCCTCACATCACCACCTCAAAGCTATGCGTGACCAGGATCTGTGTCTATTCCAAGCTTATGCAACTCAGAAGGCGTTGTCCTTCATTTCCAGTTGTTTATTCCATTGTTAACGGGTGCATTTTCACTGTTGCTCAAGACTCCTAGCTCAGGGGTTCTTATACAGGGGTCCATGAAGAGAATTAAGAAGTCCTGTGAATTTGCATGGGAAAAACATAAATATGCACTTTCACTAACGTCTAACTATAATTTAGCATTTCCTTCAACTATGAATGTACAAATCTCAGTTAATATTAGCAGTAACTGTGAGTTTGTCACCAATAAAAAAAATCACAGATATTTTCATATCACATTACAGGTGTTACAGATATCTCAAAATACCATTTATGCTTGTTGTTACTTCAAAATTATGATAATTATTCGACCCATCAGTAGATCTTATAATTTGGCAAACTATGCCTACTGTCTGCTTTTGTCAATAAAATATTAACTGGAAGACAGACACGTTAATTCATATACATATTGTCTGTGGATGCTTTCCCACTACAGACGGCAGAGTTGAGGTGTTTCAACAGACTATATGGTCCACAAACTCTAAAGTGTTTATTATCTAGCCCTTTATAGAAAAAGCTTACCAACCCCTGATTGAATACCTTAATATGGAGGCATATATACTATTACTATATTACAATTTTTTTTTTTTTTTTGGGGTATGCGGGCCTCTCACTGTTGTGGCCTCTCGCGTTGCGGAGCGCAGGCTCCGGACGCGCAGGCTCAGCGGCCATGGCTCACGGGCCCAGCCGCTCCGCGGCACGCGGGATCCTCCCGGACCGGGGCACGAACCCACGTCCCCTGCATCGGCAGGCGGACTCTCAACCACTGCGCCAGCAGGGAAGCCCTGTATTACAATTTTAAAAAAATTATTCTAATTGTATTTCAGAATAATTGGTCTTCTTTTACATTCTATGGATTTTTACTGTATTCATTTAAAAACATTATTTTGAGAAAAGTCCCAGAAGCTTTACCAGACTGACAAAAAGGTTCATGAACAAGAAAAGCTTAGGAATGCCTGGTTAACTTGAGAATGAAGCTCAAGTTGTAAGACTTTACATGTAGACTTACTTCATGGGTATTTTTTGCCCTCGGCAAATAGATTTAACTACTTAACTGTGGACTTCCTTCTGCTCTTCATTGCACTTGACTGCTTTATTATCTTAACTTCGTTTTACTGTGCGTTCTTTTATTAAATAATCAATTTGCTCAAAAATTTATTTATTGAATGCCTACTATGCACCAGACACTGAGGATACAGCAGTACACAAAACAGATCAGAATCACTGCCCTCACAGAGCTTACATTCTAGCTGAGGGAGATATGCAATAAATAAAACAGTGTTATGTAAGATGATGACAAGTGCTATAGATAGACTATAAAGCAGAATATATGGATGTGCTTTTATCAATAAATGGAAGACCAGAGAAGGCCTCACTGAGAAGGTAGCACTTGAGCAAAGACCTAAAGAAGGTGAGGGAGTGAGCCATGCTGCGAACTAGGGACAGACACACTGGGCAGAGGAAACAGCTAGTGCAAAGACCCCAGGGAAGAGTGTGCCTGGCTTCTTCCAGCAATGAGACCAATGAGACTGGAATAGAATAAGTCAGATAGTGAGGAGTGGAAGGTAAGATCAAGAAGTAAGGAGGTTAGAGATTCTCAGCTCTCCCTGAGCCTCAGAATCACCTGGGGAACTTTTAAAAACTGCAGATACCTAGACCACACCACATACTATCCCCCCGCTGGAAATATGGCTTCAATTTATTTATGGGCAGGGTCCAGATATTGGGGCTTTATCTTTTAAATTTTCCAGGTGATTCTAATGTGTAATAATGATTAAAAACCACTAGGGCAAGGTCACAGGCCATTGTACAGACACTCCTTTTCGCTTCAAGTGAGATGAGGAGCCATTGGAAGGTCTTGATAAGAAAAGTGACATGATCTGACTTAGGCTTTACCAGGATCTCTCAGGCTGCTGTGGGTTAGAGGGTTAAGGGTGGAATCAGGAGACTAGTTAAGAGGCCATTGCAATAATCCAAGCAGTTGTGATTGCAGTAAAGGTAGTAAAAAGTAGTTAGATTCTAACTATATTTTGAAGGATAAACTACTAAGAGAGCTTTTAGACTGAGGTGGGGGGATGACAAAAAGGAAAGAGTCAAAGATGATGCCAAGGTTTTGGGCCTGAGCAACTGGAAGAATGAATAACCATACGCTAAAATAGGCCACATAATGGGAGGATCAGATTGTGAGGAAAATATCAGCAGTTCGGTTCTGTTACATTTCAGATTCTTATTAGATATACAAGAGGAGGTACAAAGAGGCAGTTGGATATACAGATCTGGCGTTGAGAAGATAAATCTGGACTGTAGATATAAATTTCAGATTCAACCGCATGTTCATGGTATTTGAAGCCACAAGACAGGATGCTAACACTGAGAGAGTGACTGTGGACAGAAGTGAGAAGCAGTGGAGGATTCTGACATTAAGAAGTTGGGGAGAAAATTCATCCTACAAAGCCACCATCACCCTGATACCAAAACCAGAAAAAGATATCACAAAAAAAGAAAATTATAGACCAATATCACTGATGAACATAGATGCAAAAATCCTCAACAGAATACTAGCAAACAGAATCCAACAGCCCATTAAAAGGATCATACACCATGATCAAGT
>NC_041234.1:101097692-101099265 GCF_002837175.3 Physeter macrocephalus
AAGATCAGGAACAAGACAAGGTTGCCCACTCTCACCACTATTATTCAACATAGTTTTGGAAGTTTTAGCCACAGCAACCAGAGAAGAAAAAGAAATAGAAGAAATCCAAATTGGAAAAGAAGTAAAACTGTCACTGTTTGCAGATGACCTGATACTGTACATAGAAAATCCTAAAGATGCCACCAGAAAACTACTAGAACTAATCAATGAATTTGGTAAGGTTGCAGAATACAAAATTAATGCACAGAAATCTCTTGCATTCCTATACACTAATGATGAAAAATCTGAAAGAGAAATTAAGGAAACACTCCCATTTACCATTGAAAAAAAAGAATAAAATACATAGGAAAAAACCTGCCTAAGGAGGCAAAAGACTTGTACTCAGAAAACTATAAAACACTGATGAAAGAAATCAAAGATGACATAAACAGATGGAGAAATATACCACGTTCTTGGACTGGAAGAATCAATATTGTGAAAATGACTATACTACCCAAAGCAATCTACAGATTCAATGCAATCCCTATCAAACCACCAATGGCATTCGTCACAGAATTAGAACAAAAAATTTTACAGTTTGTATCGAAACACAAAAGACCCCGAAGAGGCAGAGCAATCTTGAGAGAGAAAAACAGAGCTGGAGGAATCAGGCTCCCGGACTTCAAACTATACCACAAAGCTACAGTCATCAAGACAGTATGGTGCTGGCACAAAAACAGAAATATAGATCAATGGTACAAGATAGAATGCCCAGAGATAAACCCACGCACATATGTGCACCTATTTTATGACAAAGGAGGCAAGAACATACGATGGAGAAAAGACAGCCTCTTCAATAAGTGGTGCTGGGAAAACTGGACAGCTACATGTAAAAGAATGAAATTAGAACACCACCTAACGCCATACACAAAAATAAACTCCAAATGGATTAAAGACTTAAATTTAAACCAGACACTATAAAACACTTAGAGGAAAACATAGGAAAAACACTCTTTGACATAAACCACAGCAAGATCTTTTTTGACCCACCTCCTAGAGTAACAGATCTAAAAACAAAAATAAACAAATGGGACTTAATTAAACTTAAAAGCTTTTGCACAGCAAAGGAAACCATAAACAAAACGAAAAGACAACCCTCAGAATGGGAGAAAATATTTGCAAATGAAACAACAGACAAAGGATTAACCTCCAAAATATACGAACAGCTCATGGAGCTCAATATCAAAAAAACAAACAATCCAGTTAAAAATTGGGTGGAAGACCTAAATAGACATTTCACCAAGGAAGACATACAGCTGGCCAAGAGGCACATGAAAGATGCTCAACATCACTAATTATTAGAGAAATTCAAATCAAAACTTCAATGAGGTATCACCTCACGCCAGTCAGAATGGCCACTATCAAAAAATCTAGAAACAATAAATGCTGGAAAGGGTGTGGTGAAAAGGGAACCCTCTTGTACTGTTGGTGGGAATGTAAATTGATACAACCACTATGGAAAACAGTATGGAGGTTCCTTTAAAAACTAAAAATAGAACTACTATATGACCCAGCAATCCCACTACTGGGCATA
>NC_041234.1:101099312-101165661 GCF_002837175.3 Physeter macrocephalus
ATATTACTCAGCCATAAAAAGAAACAAAATTGAGTTATTTGTAGTGAGGTGGATGGACTTAGAGTCTGTCATACAGAGTGAAGTAAGTCAGAAAGAGAAAAACAAATACCATATGCTAATGCATATATATGGAAGCTAAAAAAAATGGCACTGATGAACCTAGTTGCAGGGCAGGAATAAAGAGGTAGGCATAGAAAATGCACTTGAGGACATGGGGTGGGAGGGCGAACGAAGCTGGGGCGAAGTGAGAGTAGCATCGACATATATACACTACAGAATGTAAAATAGTTGGCTGGTGGGTAGCAGCAGCATAGCACAGGGAGATCGGCTCGGTGCTTTGCAATGACCTAGAGGGGTGGGGTACAGAGGATGGGAGGGAAGCTCAAGAAGGAGGGGACATGGGGACATGTGTATGCACATGACTGATTCACTTTGTTGTGCAACAGAAACTAACACAGTATTGTGAAGCAATTATACTACGATAAAGATCTATTTAAAAAAAAAAGAAGCTGGGGAGAGAAGGAAGAACCAGCAGAAGGAACTGGAGCAGCCAGAGAGATAGGAAGAAAACCAGGTGCGATGCCTGGAAGCCAAGGGAATTGTCTGCTCCATGAGATACAGTTGACCTTGAACAACATGGGAGTTGTGTGCATCACCCCTCCACACAGTCGAAAATCCAGAATAATGTTACAGTCAGCTCTCCACATCTGCGGTTCATATAGTAGTGTAGAATGTATTTAGTGAAAAAAAATCTGTGTATAAGTGGACCTGCACAGTTCAAACCCATGTTGTTCAAGGGTCAACTGTGCATTCCTCTCTTAACAAAACACTACTTAAGATTTTCTATAAATCTTCCTGATCAAGTAACCCCCACTCCATCCCAACCCCAGGTTCAGTAACTACTCATTCAACCAACCTCTTGGCACTTAGATATATGTTCATATGGTCATATGGACATTTGCTTCTTTTTTTAAAATAAATAAATAAATTTATTTATTTATTTATTGGCTGCGTTGGGTCTTCATTGCTGCACGTGTGCTTTCTCTACTTGCAGCGAGCAGGGGCTACTCTTCATTGCAGTGTGCTGGCTTCTCATTGTGGTGGCTTCTCTTGTTGCAGAGCATGGGCTCTAGGCACGCGGGCATCAGTAGTTGCTGCACACGGGCTCAGCAGTTGTGGCTTGTGGGCTCTAGAGCGCAGGCTCAGTAGTTGTGGCGCATGGGCTTAGTTGCTCCGTGGCATGTGGGATCTTCCTGGACCAGGGCTCGAACCTGTGTCCTCTGCATTGGCAGGTGGATTCTTAACCACTGTGCCACCAGGGAAGTCCTCTATCACACTGTCTTGATAACTGTGACTTTATAGTAAGTTTTGAAATATAGAAGTGAAAACTCTCCCATTGACTCATTTTTTTTAAAGTTGTCTATTATCTTTTTTAAAAAAATCTATTTATTTATTTTGCGCTGAGTTGGGTCTTTGTTGCTGCGCATGGGTTTTCTCTAGTTGTGGTGAGCGGGGGCTACTCTTCGTTGTGGTGCACAGGCTTCTTGCTGCGGAGCATGGGCTCTAGGCACACGGGCTTCAGTAGTTGTGGCTCAGGAGCTCAGTAGTTGTGGCTCGCAGGCTCTAGAGCGCAGGCTCAGTAGTTGTGGCGCACGGGGCTTAGCTGCTCCATGGCATGTGGGATCTTCCTGGACCAGGGCTTGAACCTGTGTCCCCTGCATTGGCAGGTGGATTCTTAACCATTGCGCCACCAGGGAAGTCCTGGACTTTTGCTTCTGCTTTCCCTTTTTATATGTCATTTCCATACATTCCCACAAGGTCCCTCTTTCCCCAAAGGGGCAGTACTTACTATAGAGAGAGGTTAAGAGCACAGGCTTTCAAGTCAAACTTTTACTCAGATTCCAGCTCTGTCATTTGCTGACTAACTTTAGACAATGTTATTTAACCTCTGTATCTTACTTTTCCTATCTCTAAAATAAAGATAATAGTATTACCTACCTCATGCATCATTGAAAAGACTAATGAGTTAATATACAGAAAGTGCTTAGAGCAGTACCTAGCTCATAATAAATTCACAACAGATTGGGTTGGCCAAAAAGTTCATTCGGGTTTTTAGTACCATCTTACAGAAAAGCCTGAACAAAGTTTTTGGCCAGCCCAATATATTTTGCTGCTATTATTATTCCTATAAACCACAAACTATGTCTTCCAAACATTTGGCACCATCACCTACCCAGCATCATACCATGACCACAACACAGCCACCCTCTTCTCTAAGTCAGAGTTTATATTCAAGGTCACTTTCCGTATAGTATTTGTATGTTTCCTAACCACCAGCCAGCCCACTGGGCTCGTGTGAACAAAATGTAATAAAAGCCCTTTTTTTCTCCAAGTGACCTAAAAGAAGTCTATCAATGGACCATTTATTCTTATCACAGTAGTGCAACTATATCTAAAAAAAAATTTTTAAATAAACAAGAATGGCTATATTTATATGACCAAATTGGTTTTATTAATATTTAAGTCAACTGAATTTATTAAAACAAGATTTCATTTTCTATTCTTCTCCCCTTCTTTTCTGTGGAGGGTAAGAGGGACTCTACATAATTAACTTCTATTTACCCTTCAGATCTCGTGTTAGACAGCACTTACTCCAGGGAGCCTTTATTCCCTGCTCTGGGATCCCGAAGTCCCTCTGTGTTTATTCTTATCTTGACACCAATCACACTACATTACAATCACCTAGTTACCTGTCAGTCTTCCCCACTCCAGGAGCTTAAGTGTTGTGTCAATCTCCTTCCCTAGTGACTATAACAACACTTAATGCATCGTAGGTACACAAGAAATATTCGTTTATTTGTTATTATAGCTGAGTTATTCCCAGTAGCCAGTTTGGTAGGATTTTTTTCCTTTTCACCCAAGACCTTTAGTGTTGTGTAGGTAGAATCACAGTCCAAAATAAAATGCAAAGATATCAGGGGGAACCTTATTATCCGATTAGAAACTATATCTACAGTGGGATTTGAAGGAAAATTAGACAGCTCCTATACAAATATCTCCTCTACCAGACCATCTCCTTCAAGACCATAGATTGCCACAGGTTCACAGATTATAGGATGATAGCAAAAAAAAAAAAAAAAGCAACGTTCATTGAATGCCTTCTATGTGGCAAGCATATTACACATGCTATCTCCTTTAATCTTCACAATGACTCTATGATATGTCCATGACTACTCACATTTTACAGATGAGGAAACAAAGTCATAGAGCTTGAATAATTTGCCCAAGGATACACAGAGAATAAATAAAGAGCCAGGGTTTAAACATAGGTCTGCCTGACTCCACATTTATGTGTTTTCTATCATTCCACAGCGACACCCAGGAGACAGATCCTAGACAATTAAGTCAGAAGGAAAGCCAAATACAAAAAGCAGCCTGTGAGGTGGCTCTGTGTGTGGAGGGCGTGGGCAAAAATGGTTTTAGGGATGAACAGTCTCATCCCTACTGTGGTTAGCAGAATAATGCCCCCCCAAAGGTGTCCATGTCCTAATCCCTAGAACCTGTGAGTATATTATCTTACCTGGAAAAAGGGATTTCGCAGATGTGATTAAGGTTAAGGAACTTGAGATGGGGAGGTGATCCTGGATGATCCTGGAGGACTCTGTGTAATCAGATGGTTCCTGTATTAGTTTCCTGTGGCTTCTGTAACAAATTACCACAAACTGGGTGGCTTGAAACAACAGGGATTTACTCTCTTACAGTTCTGGAGGCTAGAAGTCTGAAATCAAAGTGTCAGGTGGGACACACTGCTTCTGGAGGCTCTGGGGAGACTCCTTCCTTGCCTTGTCCAGCTTCTGGTGGGTCCAGGTGTCCCTTGACCTGTAGCTGCATCACTCCAATCTCCACCTCTGTAATCACACGGCCTCCTCCTCTTCTCTGTCTCTTCTCTCCATCTATGTCAAATTTCCCTCTGCCTTTCTCTTCTAAAGACACTTGTCATTAGATTAGAGCCCAGCCAGATAATCCAGGGTGAACTTTTGTCTCAAGATCTGTAATTGTATCTTCAAAGAACCTTTTTCCAAACAATGTAACATTCACAGGTTCTGGGAATTAGGATGTAGACATAAATTTTGGGGGGCTAAAGTTCATTTCACAGGTCCTTAACAGTGGAGAACCTTTTCCAGCTATGGTCAGAGGGAGATGTGACTACAGAAGAATGGTCAAATAGATGCAATGTTGCTGGCTGTGAAGACAGTAGAACAGGGCCACAAGCCAAGGCATGAAAGTGGCTTCTAGAAGCTGAAAAAGGCAAGGAAACAGATTTTTCCCTAGAGCCTCCAGAAAAAAAAATGCAGGCTTACCCACACCTTGATTTTAGCCCAGTGAAACTCATTTTGGACTTTGGACCTCCAGAACTGTAAGATATCAATTTGTATTGTTTTAAGCCACTAAATTTGTGGGAATTTGTTACAGCAGTGATAGAAAATTTATGCTGGTATTGAGGACATTTAGAGTAAATGTTTGGATCAGAACAAGTGTGGAAGCCAGAATCAAAAGGGCAGGTGGTGGAATAGAAAATGTAAATGCCACAGGGCAGAGCAGGGTAGATGGCAAGACCGAGGAAAGCCACAGGAGGGAGATCAGGACAAAGAAAGTAGAAGAACTGATGTGCATTACTAATACCTAGAAGCACTCTTGACAATGGAACATCAGGCCAGGGGACTGATGCTCAAGTAGAGAGCCCAGACCTTGTAGAGAGAACACAGTTGGAAGCATGCTGTCCAGTTACAATATGTGTGGGCAGGAGAGAGTGGTGTCATCTGGCAAGCCTATCCATGCAGAATTGTCTGCAATTTTCACATTACTCACTATTTGAGTTAAGGCATTTAACGTCCTCCTTAAAGTTCAAGTTTCTTACTAACATCACCTATTTAATTCAGAGAGAACTTGTTAAAAAGATTTCCTAGTCAGTTGCTTAACAGGTTCTGAGAGAAAGCCTCCAAGACTGATAAGCAAATTCAGATAAGAAACAACTAGGAAATTGTTTACCATATAGAGCGTAAATCAGGGAAAATTACTGAGCCTGGCATGTGGTATGAACAGAACAAATGGCTGTTGAATGGATGAATGAATACCTGAATGAATGAAAACACTGAAGACTCGGGAAGTTGGTAGGACATGATGACTTAAAGAAAGAAGGATGCACAAAAAAAGCAGTGGGACTCTAAAGGCAATCTTGGCCTATGTAACCATTTTCCTGAAAGCTGGTCATGGATAATACTTCCCCATGACTGGGCTGGTGTGTCTTGTTATAGCATTTATCTCTTTTCTTAAATAACTTTATTGTTTCTAATTCCTAATTTCAAAAGTAATACATCTCAAAAGAAAGGCAAAAAAAAATGCATGTAATCTCATCACCCCAAGATAAACAGAGTTATTTACTTGGAGGATTTACTTCTTTTTGGTTTTGTTTTTTTTTGGTTTTGCTTTGTTTTGTTGGAAATGGCAATAAGCTTTTTAAGATTTATTTATTTTTTTAACATCTTTATTGGAGTATAATTGCTTTACAATGTTGTTAGTTTCTGCTGTATTACAGAGTGAATCAGCTATATATATACATATATCCCCAAATCGCCTCCCTCTTGTGTCTCCCTCCCACCCTCCCTATCCCACCCCTCTAGGTGGTCACAAGGCACGGAGCTGATCTCCCTGTGCTAGAAGCATTTACTTGTTGTCTAAGTCTTTCTCTAGAACACCCTATGTCTGTGTCTCAATCTCTGTCTCTGTGTAAGTGTAAGTGTGTGTGTAAGTGTGTGTGTGTGTGTGTGTGTGTGTGTGTAGTAAATTGCTTTTATTTCTTTAAACACAGCACATATTGTGGTTGCTTTTCTAGGTCAGTAAATATTCGATTACAACATGATTTTATATGACTACATAATATCTCGACCTATGAGCGTACATAACTTATTTAACCAATCTCCTATTGTCTTTTTCTTATAATTTTCTGCCATTAAAAACAGTAAACATTTTTATAATTATTGCTTTCCACACATCTCTAATTATTCCCTTAAGGTAAATTCCTACAAGTAGAATTGCATAATTTGTGGATTTAGATACATATTGTCATGTTACCCCATAAAGATATTTACCTATTTACATTCCGACTTCAGTATATGAAAGTTCAATTTCCTCAAATCTTTGTCAACACAAGTTATTATCAACTTTTTAAATTTGCCAATGTGATGGATGGATTTAGTTTGTATCTGTTTGATCGCTAATGAAGGTCAATATTTCTTCATTTATTTATTGGCCTTTTTCTGTTTCTTCCTTTGAGAATTACCGTTTATGTCTTTTGTCCATTTCCTTATTTATGTTTTCATCTTTTTAAAATTAACTCATAAGAACTGTTTAAGCAAACCAATTATATTTAATATCTGCTGCAAACATTTTCCCATTTTTTTCCTTTAATTTTTGTTTATTATGGATTTTTAACCTATAAAGGGGGCTTAATATGTTTGTTTTTGTAGCATTAACTCAATTTCTCGGTGTGTACCTTCCCGATTTTATGACTTTGCTGCTATGCTTAGAAAGATATGCTACTACAAGAATATATAAATACAATAAATACCTATATTTTCTTTTCGTTATTTTATAGTTTTATTTTCACATTTTAATTTTTAAACCATCTAGCAAGTTTTTATTGAATGGTATGAGGCAAGTGTGCGATTTAAGTTTATTGTTAGTATATAGCCATTTATGGGGTAATGAGTTTTCACTAGAAATTCACCAAAATAAATCCAGGAAAGGGTGTACTGATTCTCGAACTAGTGAAAATTCTTTTCAAAACCTACACTTTCCATACCGCACCTTAGGTTTCAGCAAGTAATGAATTCTGATCTGCAAACACAACCCAGCATGCCAGCATTTGCAGAGGTACCCATGAGCCAACGAAATAGCAAAGCTCCTTTGCAAGCAAAAGGTCAACTTCCCAGTGTGAAGTCTCCAATCACAGACTCACATTCATTCTCAAATCGCCATAACACAAAGAAAACAGACATATTTACTTTTCACAGGATTCAAGGGTGAATTTTGCTCTGAAACCAACTCAACAACCAAATCTCTCTCTTCAACAAGCTAAAGCACATTCCACACTGGTCTCTGGATGAAAGACCCTCTGGCAAACTCGGTAAGAGCAACAAGAAAAGAGGGATTTTTCGATTAGAAGAAAACGTGTCTATTTCACTACAGGCAGTGTTTTTTGGACCTAAATACTGTTGGTTCTGAGTTATATTTTCTATAAGATGTTACCAAGGCAAATGCTCAGGGAAAAAGCAGCTGGAGCCATTTGGGGGTTACTAATTACAGGGCATCACAGGTACAATTTATAATCCTCCTTGACAGATGTGACCCATTACATTAAGATTGTTGGCAAGCTAGATGAAGGCTAGGAAGAGGTTGGTCTTTGAGTAACACAGCTTTCCAGCAAACTTCTCCATTACAAACAACTGCTGACATGATACAATAGGAAGATGTTTTGGGGGGGCGCCATGGCCTGCCGCATGTGGGATCTTTGTTCCCCAACCAGGGATCGAACTCACGCCCCCTGCCATGGAAGCATGGAGACTTAACCACTGGACTGCCAGGGAATCCAAGAAGATTTTTTTTTAAGACCAACTGGTTTTTAAATATCTCACTCCACTCCATGCAGTATTGATGTTGCCGAACCCAAGTTCATGTGCCTGATGTACAGTGAGGCCAAACAAACTGAAGAGTTGGAGTTTGGAGCAGAGAAAGGTTTATTGCAGGGCCATACAAGGAGAATGGGCAGCTCGTACTCAGAAAGCCTGAACTCCCTGATGGTTTTCAGGGAAGAGTTTTCATAGGCAAAATTTGGGGGGCGGGCTGCAGGGTGTGTGACCTTCCTCTCACTGGTTGGTGGAGATGTAACAGGGTGATGTTCCAGGAATCTCAACCATCAGCCTTCTGGTTCCAACCAGTCTGGGGTTCATGTGCCTGTGCTCAGCCTGAAGTTACCAGCCTCCAGCTGGGTCGGGATCTTAGCTCCTGTAGAAGAACTCGGAGATATATATCAGATTGTTATATATATCCTTTGAGGAGGAACCAGGACCATGCCCCATTGCTGCAGTACTGTTTTTTCAGTGCTTTTCCTTTGTTTCTGCATTCCCTCACTCTAATTAGTAACTGCTTGAATCTGCCCTTTGGAACTCAGGGAAGGTCTAGGAGGCTGAAACCTTTGTCTTACAAATAAGAAATAAGGGACTCAGAAAGGCTTTTGTATTGGGGAGGGCCCCATTGGGTCCTGCTCGGTTTCATTGATATGCAAAGGAATGCCCAGACAGTTCTGTTAGATTATTAACTCTGCCTATATTATACATTACCACTGATTTCAACATTTATGTCAAAAAGATTTGTCTGGGTCTGAGTCACAATGTTCCAATTAAAATATTTTTAAAATTAAAAAAATATTTCCAATGATTTTTGTCTGGCCCATGATGCAGCTATAACATCTATAATGTATAGAAATGAAAGCTTAGTTCAAAGCATTTCAGGAAGAAGAAAATGTTAAAACAATCATCATCTCTGTAGGCAAAACAGATAGGTGACTGATTGGCTTTTAGACTTTCCAAGTCTTCCTGAGATGGCCTGGAAGTATGGCCAGAGGGTTCCTCAGCCACAAATACAGAGAACTATTGTTCCCTCCACACAAGCAACAAAGACTCAAAGAAAAATCACATACACCTTTAATCATTATTTTTCTAAGCTCTCCTTTAAAGATAAAGAAAACAAAAATGTAATTTATGTTTACAGTTCTGTGACACATAAAAAATATAATTAAAGTACTAAATCTCTCCAAAGAAATGTGATGTACAGAATTAAATTCAGCATTTAGCTGGAAAAGAGTCCCCTTGGAGAGATCAGGTTGATATGTGAGGGATTAGTTTTGAAGTCCTATTGCTGATTTTTTTTTCAAGGGATGGTATTTTGGCCAGCCTTACTCTGATTTCTCCTCACAACTGTCAGTCAGAATGAATTACAGGGCATATTACCTGAATCCCAAGATCTAGCTACATTAATAGCCCCTGATTTTTGTTCTTTCGAATGCCATTTAGATATATGGAAGTCGTTTTTTCCTATCATATTTCCAGCACCCTCTGACAAAGCAGCATTTAACATTTCCCACACAAGAGGGATTTTTTTTTTTGTAATGGATTTCGGAATACAGAAAGTTACAGTTTATTTTTTAATCTTCTTTATTAGTAGCATAAAACTGTCAACAGCTTATGCTAGTCTTGAGAATATCAAGCTGATTTAAGAGAAATTTTCCTCAACTGGGTGAAGAGTGGGGAGAGGAGATAAGAAAATGGAAGAATACGGAGAGAGGGGCCATATTTTTTCCCTAAAAGACTTTGATCTAAATTTTTTTTTGTAAAAACATAGTTCATCTCTAATATATTATTAGTTCTAATAAGGATACCACAAACTCAAAAGGCTCAGAGTGTAAGCTTGAAAAACTGGGTGTTATTTACTGACTTGGGCACTGATCACATTTGCTTGTGTGAATCTTGAAGACGGATTTTTAGCTCATCTCAAGAAAAATCTATTGGGAGGCCATATATCTGAAAGTGCCATCTTCCTCCCTTGTAGGATGGGAGCCCCAATCAATCTTTTGTGTTATGACCAGGGGTAAGTCATAAAACAGCAGTTATTGCAGGTTTTATGGAGCTGAGAGCTGGGACACTCATGAGGAGGATAAGTTCATAATAGCCTTAAAGAGCAAACTATCCTTCATGGTCCTAGGTTTCCATAGAGAGGCTGCTCCAGTGATCAGCAGCCTTGCTTTTTTACCGACATTTCTTACCATTAGAAAACACTTCTATATTCACCAACTCAGCTACACAGCAAGTATTTATTGTACTCAGAGCCTGGAGGATGTATAGTAGAAGAGCCTGGAGGATGTACAGTAGGAACCTGGTTGTTCCCTTCAACCTGTAACCAGTTAACCTCACGGGTAGAGATGTGTGAGGCTCTTCAAGTATTCAAATGTGCCTCATAAACTCAGTATGGGTCTCTATCCATGGCTTTGAGCCTTCCTAAAAACTATATTCTCAGCAGCCTGCACCACACCTTTTGAGGTAATAAGTCTTTTCTTCGTCTGAAATTTGCCTTTTGCAAACATTCAAAAAGGGATCCTTCACTATCATATAATTGAAGTGTCTTTACCATCACCTCCACCACCCTATGAAGCCCAATTTTTCCCTTGGCCTGTGGTCTCTAGCCTAACACCTTAACACCCTGCTACTCCAAGCCACTGAGCGGAAATGTGTAAAGACTAGAACTGTCTTCACTTCCTATAGTTCATACTGTCTGCTCTCCATGTATCAGCTAACTCAATTTTAATGCTAACCCATATTGGCATAGTAATGGAAAGGGACTAAAGGAGTCTACAGGAAACTAGCATAGATGCACTTCTTCTAGAGCCTTCTGGAAAAAGTGGTGTCCCCACTTTCGTTGTCTAATCTAATTTTACTCATGATAGAGAGGTCCAAGGCAGGTTGGAGGGATGGGCGATAGGGTAATAAAAGTAATACAGGGGAGGGCTTCCCTGACATCCAGTGGTTAACGCTCCGCGCTTCCACTGCAGAGTGCACGGGTTCAATCCCTGGTGGGGGAACTAAGATCCCACATGCCGTGTGGCATGGCCAAAAAAAAAAAAAAAAAAAAAAAAGAAGGAAGGGATATTAAAAAAAAAAAGTAATACGGGGGTAAGATGTAGTGTCTTAAGAGCTACAGAAAATTACACGACGTAAGGAGTCACCTACCCAGATGTCTTTTTTGTGAGCTCTCAGAAAGTGGACACCATCCCCTGAATCAATTATTTTTTTATTTAAACACACAGGTTTCCCTTTGTATAATAATCACGTTATTTCATGAGTGTTGCCTTAGTTTCTCACCCTGTGGGCCAGGCCCTGTGCTGGGTGCTGGGATTCAGCAATAAATCAGACACAGGCCCAGCTTCCAGGTACACCTTCTGGTGGGAAAGACAATCAACAAAGAGAGAAGCCCGAGATCTCAAGGGCACCATATCCTTGCCGAGAAGCACCAGAAGGAAAGTTTTGCGGAAGGAATAAATTCCACGTGGGATGACATTTAAGACTGAATAGCTCTGATCTGGGGAAATAGATCACTTAAAACAAAAAATAAAATTATGCCACAAAATATGAAGGGAGCTGACCTTTTGTCTGGTTTTGCCGAAGTGAGTTTATATGTAAAGGAAATTTTTCATGGAACCCCTGACAAACCCATGACAAATGGCCCCAAACCAAAGTAGCTGAACTTTGAATGAGCCAGAACATCAGTGCTTCTCAGTGTCCTTGTGATCTGGAAATACTTCTTTTTCTGCATTTTTCTGTTTTTGTAGAGACAGAATTCACATACAATAAAATACACAGATTTTAAGTTTTCAGTTCGATATTTTGACAAATGTATACACCCCTGTAACCATCACTCAAAACAAGATCTAGAATATCCGCATCACCCCAAAAAGTTCCCCTTGCCTCTTTCTAGTCATTTCCATGTACATGGACACTCAGAGACAATCAGTGTCGTAAATTCTTCTATCAGTATAGATTAGTTTTGCCCATTCTGGAACTTCACCTGCAGGGAATCGCACAGTATTTACTCTTGCATCTGGGCAGACATACTAGTACTGGGGACAGCACACTCGAAGGGATTAAAAGACTCAAAACAACATTAAACAAGTGAGCAATAAATACAAAACAATCCCCGTGGCAGTGTTTCACTATCTCACTGTGTTTATAAAAATATCCAAAGTTATGTATTCATTTCACTGCCCTTCAGCCCTAAATCATTTAAGTCAAACTGTTTGCTCCACAAGAAAAATTCTCAGACGTTCCAGGACACACACGATCTTTCCTCAAGCAGGTGGTCCTTGGCTCTACTTTCACACAGCACACATCACTCTCTAAGTGTGATTCCTCAGTTGTGACATACATGCAATTTACATGATGATCACAATTTCCCTGGGCAACAGGGAAGGCTTCAAGGACACCACTGACCTGTAGTACACCGGGTGAAAACCACTGGGGAGAGACATTCATGCCAAATGAAACAAGTGTACTTGCCTCCCTATGTCAGGTTTTGTTCTACCTTCGTTTCCTTACTAGGTCATTGGATAACACTGCCCATCATAACTGGTTGCACCAGTTGGATTTTCCCTGCCCCATTCAGCCCAGATGCTGCTGTTGTTTTCCACTGTTTAATCAGAACACAGAATGCCACATGCTGTGTGCATCAGAGAGAAAACAGATCAGAAAAGACAGTTCAATATTGGAGTTAACTGGGTAGGGACAAAAAGGATGTCTTATATCCAGTGACTCAAGCCTTAAATATTTCCTTCTTCCAACACTGGGAAATAGTTATGATTATATGAAATTCTGCGTATGTAGAAGATTGTAGAGCTGTCATGTACAGATGCGTAAATATGCACATGCTAGCTAGAGGTCAAAACTGGTTCAAGATCACAAGAAAGGAGACTCATTCTCAGATGTGTGACTGCTCTTTTCATTTATATTTTTGCCCTCAGTGGATTATTTTTTAACAAGAGCCTTCTGCCTCAATTTCTACCACCCCCTTAATAGATTACTGAGTAACTTACTGTCTGTGGGGAAATGGGACTACTGACAGGCAAACACATTTTCAAACATTCTCTAGAAATCCAAACACACTTCCATTTCTGCTGTGGTTACAATCCTCTGGGGGAGAAAGTTTCAACTTAACCCTAGTTTAGCAATTTGCTTTGTGGTTCTCTCTGCTAAATACTGGGCAGTGTGAGGTCTTCGGTCTCAGTGGACACACAGGAAAGATGGGGACGTCTCAAGCTAGCCTGGTTAAGAGACACATTTCAAAGAGTCTGGAAAGGTAAAGTCAAGAGTGGCCTTTGCCTTGAAGATGACAAAAGACTACACTTAAAGGCAGAGTTGTCCTGGATCTTGAATTTGAGGCAAGATCTGAGAATAAAGGTTGTTTTTTTTAAAAAAAATAGATCTTTATCGGAGTATAATTGCTTCACAATACTGTGTTAGTTTCTGTTGCACAACAAAGCGAATCAGCCATATGCCTACACATGTCCCCATAGCCCCTCCCTCTTGAGCCTCCCTCCCACCCTCCCTATCCCACCCCTCCAGGTCATCACAAAGCACCGAGAAGATCTCCCTGTGCTATGCTGCTGCTTCCCACCAGCCAACTATTTTACATTCTGTAGTGTATATATGTCGATGCTCCTCTCACTTCGCCCCAGCTTCGCCCTCCCACCCCGTGTCCTCAAGTCCATTTTCTATGCCTACCTCTTTATTCCTGCCCTGCAACTAGGTTCATCAGTACCATTTTTTTTTTTTAGATTCCATATATATGCATTAGCATACAGTATTTGTTTTTCTCTTTCTGACTTACTTCACTCTGTATTACTGACTAGATCCATCCACCTCACTACAAATAACTCAATTTCGTTTCTTTTTATGGCTGAGTAACATTCCATTGTATATATGTGCCACAAATGTCCATCGACAGGTGAATGGATAAAGTTTTTGATATCTGTTTTGTGGAGTAGCCATTTCCTACAGGTATGAGTTACAGTATTCAGTTGTAGAAGAAAGAAACTCATTTTATTTATTTATTTATTGGCCACATAGCTTGTGGGATCTTAGTTCCCCAACCAGGGATCAAAACCAGGTCCCCAGCAATGGAAGCTTGGAGTCCTAACCACTGGACCACCAGGGAATTCCCAAAGAACCTCACGATAATCTTGACACCACCCCAGTCCCACCCTGGGTCTATGGGAACAAGCACGCCATCCTTTAAGATATTCTGTTTGTGTACTGGAGGCCATTTAGCCCAGTTAGCTTGGGCTAGAAGCTAAGGCCAAGCTAGTTCTGAAGGTGTCCTTCCCCTGTCTCACCATCAGTACCCAAAGGGAACTTCAAACCAGGAGATCTGGGCTCAGACAATAGAGCTTCTCAGGGGTCCAGCTCTGGTACAGAGTTTCTTAGTGATGCCCTCCTACTCACTACCCCACAATCGAGTTTCTAGGAACAGAGCGAAGAGTGGCAGGTAGCTGGTGGCTGATTCCAGGGATTGTCACAAGGCAAGCAAAATTTCCCACTGCTCTAGGCCCAGGAAACCTTTTCCTGAATTTGGTCTCAAAGGGGAATGTAGCTGTTTGCACAAATTGAAAGAAATCTGGGAGAAGGCAGGAGAGAAACCCGGGTGCCATTTACCATTATCTTGATAAAATGGCAGTGACACACACTCCACCTGCCACAATTAGGGTGATAAATGCCCGTTTCTTTGAGGCTTGTTTGAAAGTCAATTATGTAGATTATTTGGAGAATACTGACAGATGGCTTTCTTCCCCAGATGAGACAATCAAGCTGAACTTTGATATGTGCATAAAAAACACTGTCATTTCTCAAACAGAGGAGGCCTCCCAAAGAGGTCCACCAGAGAATTGGATGAAATTTTGCCATGGGCCACTTCTGATGAGCCCTGCCCTTAGGTCTTTTTTGTCTCTCCCCAGATCTCCCCCTTCTCTGACCCTCAATGGAAGCTTTGCTTCTTTTCATCTTGTAGTCAAATATCGATCCTCCTCCGACCTGTCGTCAAGGTTTTGATTAACACAGAGGATTGCCACGTAAGCAGCTTTTGGTTTGTTTTCAGCTAATTCGTTTTTTATTATTCACTTGCTGCAGTAAATCTTTCTTTTATTGTCCAACCACCAAACAGAGAAAAATGGATTGATTTGAGCAACTAAATAATTCAAGCTGCAATGTATAGTAGAGGGTGCGGGCAGAGAGGAAGGATTAGGGGGAGCCAGAGAAAGCTTGATGCAACATTGCCCTTCAGTTTTCTTAGTTCTCCCCTGATACCCAACCCAGGTTACAATGATTTTGATTAGATTGTGGGGGGGTTTATGGACATGGCATTGTGGTAATGAAGTAGTGATTTAAAGCAATAAAAGTTTAGAAAATGATTGTATAAAAAGTCTTCCTTTACCAAAAAACAATAGAGATGCACCAGATGAGATCTCTTGCTTGTTACTTTTCACTATATGAGGTAATTCATTTGGCACAATTATTTCAGTCACGAGGTGTACTTACTCATTTTTTATTCTTGAAGGCACAAAGCAATCTTCTCCACTGGCATTTACTGGTGGCACTAGGTAGATGGAAAAGTTTGAAGAAAGCAGCCCAGCAAAAAAGAGCCAAAGATATCTAGATACAAAAATGAACAAATCAAAGCAAAAAAGCTGCCTAACTTGTTTGTTAAAGGCATCGATTTCAGGATAAGGAAAAATGGAGAAATAATAGAAGAAGAAAGAAGAGAAAAACAAGAATGAAGGGGATATCTGTTTCCACCCTCTATCATCTGCCCTTCCAGTCCTCTGTTCCCTCAGGTATGCAGCGTGCTCTGGCTTCTTTAAACAAAGCGCAAACATGCAAGCTATGAATAAAAAGATGGATAGGCTTCACTGCATGAAAATGTAAAACTTCTATGTACAAAACACATCATAAAAACATCAAAAAAACAAACCACTGACTGGATTTACAAAGCATATAACTGGCAAAAGATAGAGATCCAGAATATATCATGAGTTTTTGAAAATCTGTAAGAAAAACAACACAATAGGAAAATGAGCAAAAGATTTGAACTGGCATTTTACAGAAGAGGGAACTCAAATGCCCAATACACATACGAAAACACATTCAACCTCAATAGTCATCAAGATAATACAAATTAAAACAGTAAGGTACCATTTCCACTACTAGAAAAAAGGCAAAATCTGACAATACCAAATATTGTCAAGAAAATAGAGAAAAGAGGAATTTCATACACTGGTGGAATTTCATATACAAACATAGCTCGTTTCACTGTGTTTCACTTTACTGTGCTTCACTGATACTGCAATTTCTACAAGTGGAAAGTTTGTGGTAGCCCTGTGTCAAGAAGTCTATCAGCACCATTTTTCCAATGGCACTTGCTCACTTTGTGTCTCTGTGTCACATTTTGACAATTCTCACAGTATTTCAAATGTTTTCATTATTATTACATTTGCTATGGTGATCTGTGACCAGTGATCTTCGATGTTACTATTGTAATTGCTTTGGGGCTCCATGAACCACATCCATATAAGATGGAAAATGTAATTGATAAATGTTGTGTGTGTTCTGACTGCTCCAGCAACCAGCCACTCCCCCATCTCAATCATCTCCTCGGGCCTGCCTATGCCCTGAGACACAACAATATTGAAATTAGGCCGATTAATAACCTACAATGGCCTCTAAGTGTTCGAGTGAAAGGAAGACTCACACGTCTCTCACTTTAAATCAAAAACTAGAAATGCTTAAGCTTAGGAAGGCATGTTGAAAGCTGAGATAGGTCAAAAGCTAGGTCTCTTGAGCCCAACAGTTAGCCAAGGTATGAATGCAAAGGAGAAGTTCTTGAAGGAAAATAAGAGTGCTGCTTCAGTGAACACGCAAATGATAAGGAAGTGAAACAGTCTTATTGCTGATATGGAGAAAGTTTTGATGGTCTGGATAGAAGATCAAACCAGCCACAACATTCCCTGAGCCAAAGCCAAAGCCTAACCCAAAGCAAGGCCTTAACTCTCTTCAGTTCTGTGAAGGCTGAGAGAAGTGAGGACGCTTCAGAAAAAAAGTTTAAAGCCAGCAGAGGTTGGCTTATGAGGTTTAAGGAAAGAAGCCATCTCCATACATAAAAGTGCAAGGTAAAGCAGCAAGTGCTGATACAGAAGCTGCAGCAAGTTATCCAGGAGCTCTAGCTAAGATAATCCATGAAGATGGCTACACTCAACAACAGATTTTCAGCATACACGAAATTGCCTTATATTCCAAGAAGATGCCATCTAGGACTTTCATAGCTGGAGAGAAGATGTCAATGCCTGGCTTCAAAGCTTCAAAGGACAGGCCGACTCTCTTGGTAGGGGCTAATGCAGCTGGCAACTTGAAGTTGAAGCCAATGCTCACTTACCATTCTGAAAATCCTAGGGCCCTTCAGAATTATGCTACGTCTACTCTGCCTGTGCTCTATATTTGGAACAACAAAGCCTGGATGACAGCACATCTATTTACAACATGGTTTACTGAATGTTTTAAGCCCATTGTTGAGACCTACTCTTCAGAAAAAAATTCCTTTCAAAATATTACTGCTCATTGACAATACACCTGGTCACCCAAGAGCTCTGATAGAGATAGACAATGAGATTCATGGGTTTCTTTTTTCATGCCTGCTAACACAACATCATTCTGCAGCCCGTGGATCCAGGAGTAATTTTGACTTTCAAGTCTTATGACTTAAGAAATACATTTCATAAGGCTATATCTGCCATAGATAGTGATTCCTCTGATGGATCTGAGCAAATTAAACTGAAAACCTTCTGGAAAGGTTTCACCATTCTAGATGCCATTAAGAACATTTGTGATTCATGGGAGGAGGTCAAGATATCAACATTCACAGGAGTTTGGAAGAAGTTGATTCCAACCCTCATGGATGACTTTGAGGGACCCAGGACTTCAGTGGAGGAAGTCACTGCAGGTGTGGTAGAAATAGCAAGAGAACTAGAATTAGAAGTGGAGCCTGAAGATGTGACTGAATTGCTGCAATCTCATGATGAAACCTTAGTGGAAGAGGAGTGGCTTCTTACAGAGGAGCAACACACGTGGTTTTTTGAGATGGAATCTACTCTTGGTGAAGATACTGTGCAGAGTGCTGAAATGACAGCAAAGAATTTAGAATATTACATAAACTTAGTTGATAAATCAGGGGCAGATTTTGAAAAGATTGACTCCAATCCTGAAAGAATTCTACTGTGGGTAAAATGCTATCAAAGAGTATTGCACGCTACAGAGAAATCTGGGAAAGGACGAGTCAATTGACACGGCAAACTTCACTGTTGCCTTATTTTGAGAAATTGCCACACCTCCCCGAACCTTCAGCAGTATTTCCCTGAGTGGTCAGCAGCATCAACATCAAGACAAGACCCTCCGCCAGCTAAAAGATTACGACTCACTGAAGGCTCAGATGATGGTTAGCACTTTTTAGCAATAATTAATTTTATTTTATTTTACTTTATTTAGCAAACTGTATATTTATTTATTTATTTATTTATTTATTTATTTATTTTTGGCTGTGTTGGGTCTTTGTCTCTATGCGAGGGCTTTCTCTAGCTGCGGTGAGTGGGAGCCACTCTTCACCGCGGTGCGCGGGCCTCTCACTGTCGTGGCCTCTCCCGTTGCGGAGCACAGGCTCCGGACGCGCAGGCTCAGTGGCCGTGGCTCACGGGCCTAGTTGCTCTGCGGCACGTGGGACCTTCCCAGACCGGGGCTCGAACCCGTGTCCCCTGCATTGGCAGGGAGATTCTCAACCACTGAGCCACCAGGGAAGCCCAATAATTAACTTTAAAAGGACTTTTAAGTTAAGGTTTGTACATTTCTTTTTAAAAAATTTATCCTGGGGGATAGTTGATTTACAATGTTGTACTAGTTTCAGGTGTACAGCAAAGTGAGTCTGTTATACGTATACATGTATCCACTCTTTTTTAGATTCTATTCCCATATAGGCCATTATCATTTCTTTAGACAATGCTACTGCATACTTAATAGACTACAGTGTAGTGTACAAATAACTTTTATATGCACTGGGAAACCGAAAAATTCATGTGGCTCACCTTATTGAGGTGGTCTGGAACCCGACTGCATGATCTACAAGGTTTGCCTGTATTTTGGGATATCACATAGGAGAGTAATTTGGCAATATCTAGTCAATCTGAATATGCACATTCCCCAATGCCCAGTACTTCCACTTCTAGTCATTTATCTTAGAAAAACTCTTGCACACATGAAGAAAGAGCATGTTCAAGGTGTTTGACACAGCACTGTATTAGGAAACAATCTAGGTATTCATCAAAAGAGAAATGAATCAATCGTGTTAGAGTCATACCGTGTAATACAAGGTATGACTGATCTAGACATGCATGTTTCGAAGTGGATAAATATAATCATAACGTTAAATGAAAAATGCAATGTGCAGAATGACATGTGTACCAGAAGTCATTTATACAAAGTTCAAAAAACAATAATGCCGTATACTATCTGTGAATACACACACACACACACACACACACACACACACACACACACACACACACACAATATACTAACATGCATGGGAAGCACAGACACAAACTACAGGCTACAGGGTACCTCTGGGGAGAGAGGGGAGAGCAATGTAATCAGGGAGGCTGGAGTACAAAGGGGACAACAACTCCATCCAGAACCCTTTATTTCTTACAAAAAGGCAAGACATTAGCATGTATTAACTTTGAGTTAGAGTCATGGGTGTTCGGTATATTGATCTTTATACTCTTCTGTTTGAAATATTTCATAATCTAAAAATAAATAAAACAAGATAAAAGAATTACATTGGATCCTACCCCCCATCAAAATGCCCATTCCAATGCACTTCTCTTATAAGCAAATTCCCTACTAAAATGTTTATCCATTCAGCAAAGGTTTATTGAGTATGCACTGTATACCCATCCTTTGCATTTAAAAACAAATGATACCTGAATCCAGATGAATGAATCCCTAATTTAGAATTTCAGGTACCAACACAGACCAGTAGTTAAGATTTAGGAACCAGCAGGAGGGGCGTTCATGGTAGCTCTTGAATACTAACACAGATCTGGGCAGAAAAGAGAAAGGACAGAGTAAAAGAACAGAAAAAAGCAAGTTGGGGAAAGCAGGCAGTGAATTAAAAAAGGAATACCTGGGAGCGCCTAGAGCTTACAAAGTTGTTACTATGCTTTAGAAGAACCACTTTCTCCCTGTGAGTGGTCCTCCTTCCTGCCTTTTATAGATCTATTCCAGTGCTTCGACATTTCAGCAGTTCGAACGTAGGTGTTAAAACCCAAGCCTTTGGTTAGCCTCTGGTACTCCCCATGTCAACCCCAAAGCAGGAGACAGAACTACACCACGTCAAAAGAAAAACCCTCTATAAAGTAGCAGGACATGGAAGCAACCTAAGTGTCCATCAACAGATGAATGGATAAAGAAGATGTGGCACATATATACAATGGGATATTACTCAGCCATAAAAAGAAATGAAACCGAGTTATTTGTAGTGAGGTGGATGGACCTGGAGTCTGTCATACAGAGTGAAGTAAGTCAGAAGGAGAAAAACACATACCATATGCTAACATATTTATATGGAATCTAAGAAAAAAAAATGTCATGAAGAGCCTAGGGGTAGGACGGGAGTAAAACACAGACCTACTACAGCATGGCCTTGAGGATATGGGGAGGGGGAAGGGTAAGCTGTGACGAAGTGAGAGAGTGGCAGGGACATATATGCACTACCAAATGTAAATTACATAGCTAGTGGGAAGCTGCCGCATAGCACAGGGAGATCACCTCTGTGCTTTGTGACCATGAGAGGGGTGGGATAGGGAGGGTGGGAGGGAGGGAGACGCAAGAGGGAAGAGATATGGGAACATATGTATATGTATAACTGATCCACTTCGTTGTAAAGCAGAAACTAACACACCATTGTAAAGCAATTATACTCCAATAAAGATGTTAAAAAAAAAAGTAGCAGTGGATGGTGTAGGTTTTACTGGAGACTTTGTGGTGAGAAGGAGGTTTACATCAAAGAGAAAACAACTCATCAAAATCCTCAATTCCTTGTATGTAATTTTTTTTTTTTTTGTGGTACGCGGGCCTCTTACTGTTGTGCCCTCTCCCGTTGCGGAGCACAGGCTCCGGACGCGCAGGCTCAGCGGCCATGGCTCACGGGCCCAGCCGCTCCGCGGCATGTGGGATCTTCCCGGACCGGGGCACGAACCCGTGTCCCCTGCATCGGCAGGTGGACTCTCAACCACTGCGCCACCAGGGAAGCCCGTATGTAATGTTTTTGAAAGGACAAAATTTTAGAAATGGAGAACAGATTAATGGTTGCCAGGGGTTAGGAAGGGTGGACAGGAAGGAGTTGCTGTGGTTATAAAAGGCAACACGAAGAATCTTTGTAGTGATGGAAATGTTTTGCATCTGGATGTGGTGGTAGACAAACAAACCTACACATGTGATAAAATTGCAGAGAACTGAACACACACACACACACACACACACAGGAGTATAAGTAACACTGGAGAAATCTGAATAAGATGGCTGAATTGTTATCAATATCAATATTCTGGTTGTGGTACTGTACGATAGTTTTATAAGATATTATCTATCATAGGAAGAAACTGCGTAAAGAGTACATCAGATCACTGTATTATTTCTTATGACATTTGAATTTACAATTATCTTAATAAAAATTCAGTTAAAATAAATAAATACTATTAGTAAAATGAAAAAAAATCCTCAATAGGCGTTTCTCCCCTTCAACAACTGGCTGCCAGTTTGCCAGTTTCTTCCTCTTTCTTGCTCCTGTCCTCATTCAGCCTTCTTCTTATTTCTTGTCCTATTAATTTAGCTCCATCACACTTCTCAATCTTAGGCAGTAACTAAATTAATAAGCTTCCAGGTAACTTATCACAACTTTCAAAAGTGGATCTCTCCCTAGACTGTAAAGGCATTAGCAAGCATTATCTTAAAGAGACCATAATGAAGTTATTTAAAGATACCTAAAATGCCTTGATAAAATTAACAGATAATCAGAAGTCAATCGTCAGTCACATATTGCTAGTAAAAGAAAAAAAAAATTAAACAAAAATCACCACAAACTCAATGGCTTTAAAGAACAACCATTTCTTCCCATTCATGAGTCTGTAGATTGACAGTGGTTGGCTGATCTAGACTGAGTTCAGATGAGCAGTTCTGTGTCAAGCTGCAGGTTCAGCTGGGCTTGGCTGCTTAAAAAAGACAGGTTCAGGTCCACTTCTGACTATTTATTCTGGGACCCAGGCTGCAGGTACAGCTCTTCTTATGTGATGGCAGAGACGCAAGAGACACATGTATATTTCATGTCTCTGTTTACATCATGTCTGCTCACATCCCACTGACCAAAGCATGATTGAGTTCAAAGTCAATGGGTGGGAAGGTGTACTCATCCCATGGATTTGGGAGAAGGAAGTAGATATTTTTTAACAGGAATCTAATCTATCACATCAATCAAAGTATATCATTTCTGTGCTAAAGTCCTGACATTTGTCTGTTACCTTCCCGGGAAATGTTTCTACTAAGTCTCCCCCACTAAACTTCTAGAAATCATCAAATGCTCTCTTTAGGGAATATTGAATCACATCTTTACGGGAGTGAAGGAGATAAATGGTGTTATTTGACTTGAAGAGGTATGGGTCCGTGGGTAGAATGCGCAGGGAAATCATGTCACGTTGATGGGTTAGGAATCCCACAAATTACCCAGCGGATCCTCCAATGAAAAAAATGTTCTAAAGAGCCCAGAACGTCAAGGAAGGTGAAGAGAGGCATTTTGATCATATGGTGGAAACTGTTAACAGAGACAGTTTTAGTTCCTTGTTTTATTCATTCATTCATTCAATAAATATTTATCGACTCTCTACTATGGGCCAGGCACCGTGTCGAGGGCACGTGGAGAGCAAAACAGCTGACATACCTAAGACTGTGCAGTTCCATAAAGGAAAGACAGTGCTGTGATAGAGAATAATGATTGTGGGAGGGGAAAGGGCAACTTAGATTGAGTGGTTGGGTAGGCCTCACTAAAGAGGTAGCATTTAGGCTGAGACCTGAAGATAAAGATTAGTCATGTGAAGAACTAGAGAAATCACATACTCAAAAGGTATAGATCAGAGTTTATTGCCTATAACATTGATGAGAAAAGTTAAAGGACCAAATGACATTATTGATGGATGTCATTGTAACTGTTTAGAGAAAGACACCATGAGAAAGAAGCCTATGGTACATAAAAAGGGAAACAAAAGGGATACAGTAGCTCCTTGTCCTGTCCTTACCCAGCATCATACCCTCCACTGAAAGGTGCCAAAGTATATTGTACTTAGCAACAAAAGATTGACTGGTGTACTGCCCCAGCTCTCCTACTATGGAGCTAGCAACCCTGAGTAAGTCACTTTCCCTTTCAGATCCTCAGTTTTCTAATCAGTAAATAAAATATTGCTTGAACCGATTTTTTCCAAGTGTATCCCTCAAGAATCTTATTTGCTGAGATGTTAGCAGATGTTATGCACAAAAGACTGTAACACTGGCTAGAGTTAAGCAGGTTTCTACTGCACTGCTTCCCAGAAACTTAAAGTGTTCTCACATAGTGAGAACCTCTAAGAAGGAAACAGACTGGGCTGTGTGTTTCCAAAACTCAGTTGATCAAGGAACCTCTTTCACTGGTCACATTCCAGAGATAACATTCCAAGGAACACACTTTGACACTCAGAAATGCTGCACTGGATGCTCTCCAGGTCCAGTCCAGCTCCAAAGGGTTCTGTGACGAGCAAACTCACCTCAGAGGGAGACTCTGTCTTTCTTTTTTATTTTTTTCTTTTTCTTTTTTAACAACATCTTTATTGGAGTATAATTGCTTTACAATGGTGTGTCAGTTTCTGCTTTATAACAAAGTGAATCAGTTATACATATACATATATCCCCACATCTCTTCCCTCTTGCGTCTCCCTCCCTCCCACCCTCCCTATCCCACCCCTCTAGGTGGTCACAAAGCACTGAGAGGGAGACTTTGTTGGTACCAGGTTTTCTCTTAAAGGATGTAATTGTACCTCAATTAAACAAAAAGAATTAAAATAAGGTTAGAGCCTAGTCCTTTTTATACCAAAAGCTACTCTTCAGTAAATACTGTAATAGCAAGATTGTAGAGTACAGTATACATGTTGAACTTAGGCTACAATTAAAAAGGAAAATAATTATCAACCAGATAGTAAAGACAAAATTACTTTTCTACTGAAGGTTGCGAGGGATGATGTACAAAAAGAAATGGATTGAAACAGACCTATGCTGAAAACCATAAGAATGGCAT
The DNA here is from genome assembly GCF_002837175.3 of Physeter macrocephalus. Lineage (NCBI taxonomy): Eukaryota > Metazoa > Chordata > Mammalia > Artiodactyla > Physeteridae > Physeter > Physeter macrocephalus. The sequence goes on from NC_041234.1 coordinate 101,123,385, forward strand.
ACTTTCTTATTTAAAATACTTCCTTGTTCAATGTATCCTGAAATCATGCCAGAAGTTTAGGAAATAATCCATGATTAAGTGTGATTAAGTGTGAAGCACGGAACTAAATAGCTAGCCTTTTGTCTTCTTCAGGAGATCATCACCACATAAGTCATTTCAGGATTATTTATTATCTTTCCTCATTTTGTGCCATTTGGTCAGAAAAATGGTTAGCAATTCCTTTAAGCCACTTAAAATGTACTATGTTGATGAGTGTGTCAGCTTTGTCATTTTGCAGGTTATTTCCCAGGTAATAGACATGCATTCATTCTCTCTTTCTATGCTTCTGCCATTCTTAACAAATAAAATCCAGGGTACTAGAGCCATCCATGTGCATCCAGATAACTGAGAACATTCATTTTGTCCCCAGACTGTGTCACCTTGAGCAAGTCCTTACCCTCACTGGACCTCAGTTTCCTCATCTACAAAATAAGTGATTTGGACTAGATATTAGCTAAAGTTCCTCCGGCTGTAAAATTCTCTGATTCTATTTTGCATTCTAATGCAAATTACTAGAAAATTATACATTTTATTTAAAAATTCCCCTTCCACCTACATACATTCTATTTTCTAAATATATTTTTTAAATTCTTAAACTAGCAAATTTTAGATACATAAAAAGAGAAGTAATTAAGCCTCCTAGAACATTGAGATTTACAATTCTTTCATTAATTAATGTAATTTCAGGTGGAGACAAAATGAAATAAATAAAAGCTGGAGTGATGACAACTTAATAGCTTATAATTTTAATTGGACAGTATAAATATCAGCTTCTCTGGCTTCTCATGTGCACTTCAATTTTCCCAATATCTTAGTCTCTCACTAATAATATTTTAACCAATTGCTAGTACTTATTAAGCATCTACATATGGAATGCCCATTCCTGTACTGGTTGCTGCAGAGGATTCAAATATACTTCACTGACTTCAAAAAGCTTCAGCTGGGTTTGGGGAAGCAAAACCTAACCCCAAGAAACAATGAGAGACTAATATCAGACAATATATAATTAGGTGCCAAATTGTGTGGTGTAAGCAAGCAGTTCTCAACCTTTTTCCCCTCTACAACATATATAATGAATAATGTTCCCTATACTTGGAATAGAGTAGGGACTCAATAAATATTTATTGAATGAATGTATGAATGAATCTATATATGCTTAAGATAATCATATCCATTTGAATAAAAGTGATTGAAAGGGATGTCCATTATAGGACTAAGCCACTTGATACACACATATACAGATCTACATATCTGTATATCCATATATATATAATCCCTCCCCAAATAAGTTATTATTATTCTTACCAAATTAAAACACGTTTCACCGTTGGTATTGCAATAACATAGTCGAGAACACTCGGCAGAGACTGTAGGTCCCATAAGAGCTCAGAGAAGACAGAGATTACGATGGAATGAAGTAGTTCCCAAGTGCCTTCATGGAGGCAAAGGAAAAAAGGACTTCTTGCAAACGGGTAGAAAGGATAGACCATAGGGAGTGAGGAGGGGAGAAGAGACATGAGGTGAGCCGGAAGCAGTGAGGATGCGGACCTGAAGTGGAAGATCTTTGTTAGGGAGCAAAAGGAGACAGGTTTGGATCGCTAAGGTAGGACCAGTTTATGGCAGGCCACAAAAACCAGGCCGAGGCACTCAGAGTTGATCCCAATGGCAACAGGGAGCTATTGGAGAGACTCATACAAAGTCCTGCCGAAAAGGGGTTTGTGAACTCTGTGTCTATATCTATGTACGAATGTAAAAGAGACAGGGTGAAAAGGACGAGCAGGGCAAGATTTATCTTTTTTATAGACCTTTTCTAAAGGGGTGGCAACTGAAGCCTGGCATTTTAATACCATTTTATGAGGCTTCATACACTTTAATTAATGTTAAACTGATTTATACCCCAAGGGGTTATACACAAATGGCACAATCAAATATAATAAAGGAAGACACATGTGCACAAGTTTGCATGTGTCTATACGTATTTATAGACAAATCCTTCAGCTACATTTGACTGTGTTTCTTTCAGGAGTGCCAGGTTCCACCCACACCCCAGTCTTCCAGGCTTCAGTCAGGAAGGCAGAATTAACCGCACATGACAACTTGGGGGGGTTTATTGCCCATTATGTGATCTAAAACAACTTGAACAATGTAAAAACGTACTGCTCTAAGAAGAAAAGGGAGGGGCTTCCCTGGTGGCGCAGTGGTTAAGAATCTGCCTGCCAATGCAGGGGACAGGGGTTCGAGCCCTGGTCCGGGAGGATCCCACATGCGGCAGAGCAACTAAGCCTGTGTGCCACAGCTACTGAGCCTGCGCCCTAGAGCCTGCGAGCCACAGCTACTGAGCCCGCGAGCCACAACTACTGAAGCCCGTGCGCCTAGAGCCCGTGCTCCGCAACAAGAGAAGCCACCGCAATGAGAAGCCCGCGCACCGCAACGAAGAGTAGCCCCCGCTCGCCACAACTAGAGAAAGCACCCGCGCAGCAATGAAGACCCAATGCAGCCAAAAATAAATAAATAAAATAAATACATTTATTAAAAAAAAAAGAAAAGGGAGATTAGCCACGTAGCCCACTTTGCTGGCCCCCTTGTTGTGCTTTCAACTGTAGACTGTGTTTATTTTTTTTTCATCCTAAAGTCAAGTTTCTTAAAAGCTGGCCATGTATCTTAATGCAATCGCTTGCATTCTCCCTCTGGGAAGGAAGGAAGGAAACAGGACTTTCCGTACCCCGTAAAGGAGAAACAGAGAAAATGCTATTCAGCTGGAGTGTGTGTGTGTGTGTGTTGAGGGGTGGGGAGCAGTGACATACAGGGGATGATAAGAGAATGAAGTTTTGGCCTTTCCCACCTTATGACCCCAACCCTAACTACACTCAGACCACCTAGATTCTGCTGGGGTAGGTGGCAGAGACACTTGGCCATAAGTGTAGGAGAGGAATTAGAAGCATAAAAGAAATGAGACTTTGAATTTATAAAGCATTTTATGCTTTATATCTTTTATCCCATTTAATCTTCATCCTACTCACACATGATAGAAAGGTCAGGGATTGTTCTCTCCTTTCTTTGACAGAGGAAGAAACCAAGATGAAGAAAGCTTGAGTGACTTGCCTAAGATCTCACAGATAGGCCATATACATACTTTTAAAACAACTCTGTTGAGATATAATTCACTGCCATAAAATTCACCATTTTAAAGTATACCCTTCAGTGTTTTTTAGTATATTCACAAAATTGTGCAAGCATCACTGCTAATTCCAAAACATTTTATCATCTTAAAAAGAAACCTCATACCCATTAGCAGTGACTTTCCACCTCCTACCTCCTCCCAGGCCCTGAGAAATACTACCCTACTTTCTGTCTCTGTAGATTTGTGTTTCCTAGACATTTCAAATGAGTGGGATCACACAGTGCATGGCCTTTTGTGTCAGGTGTCTTTCCTTAATGTTCCAAGGTTCATCCATGTTGTAGCATACAACATGTTTTTCTAGGCTCAAATAATATTCATATATATATATATATATATATATATATATATAAAACACATTATTTTTTATCCATTCATCAGTTGATGGGAAACACACTTCTCAAAGATTTTGACCCTGCATAGACCCTAACTTCAGATTCTAGGTTCAGAGAATATACCTTTAAGACAGAGAGAAAAGAATCTGTGATGGTTAATTTTATGTGTCAATTTGACTGGGCCAAGGGGTACCCAGATTAAACATTTTTTCAGAGTGTCTCTGTGAGGGTGTTTCCAGGTGAGATTAGCATTTGAATCACCCTCCTCGATGTGGGTGGACATCATTCAATGCGTTGAGGGCCTGAATAGAACAAAAATGTCTAGGAAGGAAGAATTTACCTTTTTTGCCTCCTGCCTGCCTGCTGAGCTGGGACACCAGTCTTCTTCTGCCCTTGGACTGGGATTTATACCATTGACACCCCTGGTTCTCAGGCCTTCAGACTCAGACCGGAATTACACCACCAGCATTCCTGGGCATCAAGCTTGCAGATGGCAGATTGTGGGACTTCTCAGCCTCCATGTTTGTGTGAGCCAATTCTTCATAGTAGTGAGGATACACCAGGTCCTGTTAGTTCATATCAAATATTGCATATATGAACCAATAGGATATATATATGATATGTATATATCATATATATGATATATATTTCCTATAGGTTCTCTGGAGAACCCTGACTAGTACAGTATCCAAAGGAGAATGATGGTCCTAGGCCCTCAGTGGAAACATCTCTTGAGCCAATGTTCAGATTGTGATTCTGATCTGGGGGAAAGGAAAAGCAGACAGGACTATCAGACAGTGTAACCAGATCCTTGGGTATGAAGACTGACCTAATTCTAAGCTTCACAAAGCTGCTTAGGGGTATTCAGGAGGTGCAGAGGGACACTATTAAACACCTTGACTCTAACGAAATTGGCTCAGTACTGCAGCAGTCCTGATATAACCATATGACCAACTAAGAAGAGCTGGGAGAGACAGAGGCAAGTGGCTAATAATCTTTACCTATTTCAAAAGAACACATCATTGAGAAAATAGTTTCTACTGGGCTTCATGGCTTCAAATAAATATTTCCATATACCCCTATATCTCTCTTTACCTTACCGTGTACACTTCTCTTCTGCTCCTGTCCCTTGAGTACCTCCCACTCTTAGTTCTCAACCTGTATACGGTACACTTTACTACACCACCCATCTCACATCCATATACCCAACCCCTGTCAGAGTGGGAGGGAAAGAGTTTGAATCTTGGAGCTATTCAGTAAGTTGAAGCATTCTAGCAGCAGAGGGCTGAGAGGCCGTCTGAGTTTCTGTTGGTCCTTGGGCTCCACTTTAATGGAACTCTTAACTATTTAAAGTATCCTGTATTGACAGGGTAGTCACGTGATTTCTGAGGTTTGAGAAAGACCTCTAGGGGTGAAGAATACATTTTTAAGAAATTTTTGAAAAGATTAAGACCGTCAGCAGATCCAAAAATAGGACGAGCACCTACTTCAACAGAGGCCAGTATGAATCTCTATTGCCAAACACACCCTACAAAGACGCAAATGGAATGACTGAAGTAAAGCATCTCCTGAGAGGCAAAGGACAGCAAGGAAGCTTCTAAAGGTCATTTTGTTGTCTAGGAAGCATTGAGAAAACAAAGGGGAAAATATGGTTTAAGAAAATCAAATCCCTATAGCATAAGTGTCATTTAATGCAATGAATTCCTGAATATGTCGCAAGTAAACTAAACTCTTGAAAAGTAAACTCCACCTTCTTCACTTAACTCTCCAAAATGTTTTCTCCTCTTTTTATTTTTTTAAATATTTATTTATGTATTTGGTTGTGCCAGGTCTTAGTTGCGACAGGTGGGCTCCTTAGTTGCGGCATGTGAACTCTTAGTTGCAGCATGCGTGTGGGATCTAGTTCCCTGACCAGGGATCAAACCCTGGCCCCCTGCATTGGGAGCACAGGATCTTAACCACTGTGCCACCAGGGAAGTCCCTCTCCTCATTTTAGATGAACTTCCATAGACATTTGGTCCTAACATTTTTGTTCTAAAGTTTTGCTGTCCACTTTAGTCTTTTTCTCAAGTGCTTATGATCTAACAACGTACAATGAGTGAAAGAAGCTCTGTATGCAAAAGAGCCCAGCATTGAAACCCATGGTAAACAAAATCACCATTTTATCATGTGAATAATCTTCCCCTAATTTGTATGTTCCCTCGAGTGGATTAGTATAGTATAGTTTCTTAAAGGAAGACCTATCTGAGTGAGTGTAAAACTGAAACAATAGCATGGGGTCCTGAAAGAAAAGGGTCTCCTTTTGAGGCACACTACCCAAACATATAGGTAGACTAGAAGTAGAAATCCACGCTCATGACTTTTCCTTCCCCATCCCAGCAACAAGGTCTTGCTGATCCCATGTCCCTCTTACTCAGGATCCTACTCTCTGTTGCAGTAAGTAAGAAATAATGGATCTGATAAACAGATTAAACTAACCACTAATGATATACTGGTATATTTTTCTGTGACAGAGTTTTCACCCAGTTTAAATACATATTTCCTTGGCAAGAGCCTTAGGATGGGATGTTTAGGATGCAAACATGATGATGGGGATCTCCTCAGGCAGACTGATGAGGGAAAGCCCTTTAGATTGAGAAGGACTCCTGACTCCCCTTACACCACCTATCAATTCTACCTAATGTATAAAGCCAATCTTACTCACAGATTGCAGTGTTCCCCAAATTCAGCCATTCATATCTAACTTCACAAGTCTTTCCATACATGAATTGCCAGTACTATGATTTTTCTGTGCATTATGTATCAGCAGTACTATTATTTACTCAATATTTTCTTTAAATTAACTTTTATTCAAATATCTACCGTAGTCTCATTCTATGCTAGAATATCTATAAAATCGTGGGTCTTTGTGCTAGCCATATGAAATCTTGTAGGTAGTGCACAGATGAACATTTTTATTTCAATATTTATGGATTTATTATAAAATAATCCACAATTACCCAAATAATAAAAAAATCCAGATAAAAATGTTCATCTGTGTACTACCTAAAAGAATATATTACTAGTGGCACATATACCATACTTCGGGAAACTTGAAATTAGTCCAGTCCAATCATTTTGAAAATCATGAGATTTCATCACAGATAAATATGCAAATGCCAAAAAACGTATACAGTTCAAAAAGATCTTAAAGGCTTTTCTCCATGCACAGCATCAGCAGGAGTGACACTGCACAACCAGGTCCTGATATTCTACAGCAAAATGTCAGTAATGATTGACCAGGCTTCTCTGAAGATGCCAGAGCCCCCAACCGCTGAGGGTTAGTCAAGTGTGCCCTGTGTCAAACTCAAACTCCAGCTCATATAATAAAGTTTACATTAAAAGTCAAGGTTTTGATGAATGTCACACTTGGAAGCCAATTAAATGGGCGGAAAGGAAGACACAATTTCCCATTGTCTAATTGACTTGTAGCACCTTCAAAGTAATAAATTTGTCACATTGAATTATTAATGAGAAACGAATATTTGATTTGCTGCCTTGAATGGAAAATAGTTCATTATCGGATAGCATTGTTCCTGCCAAATAATGTCTGGCATTAGGAGAGTTTAGGGACAATATGACTGAAAACTGTATTTTTCTTCATTACTATATTTCCCATACCATACATCTCTTTAAAACAAAACCTTATGATCATTTTAACGGGCAGAAATGGTACCTTCTATCTGGAGCTTAATTTTGCATTAATTTTCATTGTCATAGACTTAAGGTTTCTGCAAGATTTTCAAATGCTCAAACGTAGGCTTGTAGTTAGGAAGAGGAGTTCTGCAGACCTTATTATTATTTTTTCCACATTTTCTTTAAATCAAGTCCTTTGTTTACTTTTTACACCTCCTAAGCTATAATATCCATGAAACCATGGGGTTTTCCCACTGTGTATCAAGCTACACATGTGCTATTAAAATATAAAATATTGACCTGTGTACCAAATATAATTATCAGTTACGCACTTTGGGTGACACTGCACGTACCATGTTTTTAGAAACACTGCATTAAAAAACACGTATTAAAGTGGGTTCTTGAGACAATAAGGGAGGAAGAAAGTATGTAATATACAAAATAAAAATTTCAAAACATATTCTTTTGGGGGAGAGACTTGGGACCTATTGAATTTGTTACTCTTTTATTAAGAAATCCTCTACCCTGTATAGCACAGGGAGCTCTACTCAATATTCTGTAATAACCTATATGGGAAAAGAACCTGAAAAAGAATGGATATACATATATGTACAACTGATTCACTTTGCTGTACACCGGAAACTAACACAACATTGTAAGTCAATTATACTCCAATAATTTTTTTTAAGTATAATTCTCCTGTACCCATTTCATCCTACCCAATATATGGTTTATTCCTTTTCAGAAGTTTTTTTAAAAATAAATTTATAAAGATAAAAAAAGAGAAATCCACTACCACCACCCCATCTCACTCCACCAAACCCTGTTTTCTGCTTTTTTTTTTAAGCTGTGCATATTCTTCCCTCTTAGAGCCTTCCCTGACTCCCCCAATCAGTTCTGATCTTGTTTTCCTCTGAAATCCCATAATATTGTGTACTCCTTTCAAGGCCCTTATCCTATTCTGACATCAGCTGTAGTTATGTTTGCACTGGACCTACTCCTCTCATAGGTGCTCAATAAATATTCTTTGAGTTGAAAGGGTAGAGCACAAACCAGGATACTTTGCCAAGTCTAGCTAACCTCACAAACTTTCGTTTATTGGGAATCTTGAATGGCAATTAACTGAACACCAAGACTGTGTCCAGACACAGATAATGATGATGAAGTTATAGGAGGGTTGGGTGAACATACAGAGATGCTGTGTGTCTTGTGTTGGATGCTGAGAGTCTCATTTCAGCTTCTGTTATAAGTGGCAGTGTGTAGCTTTTTGCAATGCTCTTTCCATAAGCCTGCCTACTGGGACATGTCTTATTTGATGGGTTCAGCAAGTAGCAAGTAGATTTTTTTTACATAAGCCACATTTCTTGATCACTCCCTCGACATCAATAAGTCAGTTTTGAAGAGCATCGGATGCTTTACAGGGTATTATGGAAAGCCCTCTTTCTTTTTTTTTTTTTTTTTTTTTTTTTTTTTGTGGTACGCGGGCCTCCCTCTGCTGCGGCCTCTCCCGTTGCGGAGCACAGGCTCCGGACGCGCAGGCTCAGCGGCCACGGCTCACGGGCCCAGCCGCTCCGCGGCATGTGGGATCCTCCCAGACCGGGGCGCGAACCCGGTTCCCCTGCATCGGCAGGCGGACGCGCAACCACTGCGCCACCAGGGAAGCCCCCTCTTTCTGAATAATATAGTTTTTCTCATTGTCTCTGATTACGCACAGCTCTTCAGTGGAAAATAGGATATTATATTTTTTTGAAGATTTGTTCCTCAACCCTGTTTCCTAAACCTAGGTCCAAAAGCAGAAAAGAATAACATATATCTAGAATAATTACGTCTAGGTATAATCTCAGTATTTTTAAATATGCGGAATCAGGAGAGCTATTTCATGCCCCTTTTCCTGCCTTGGCAAAGGACTAATATAGGGTGATATATAATGAGTATCATTCACTGTACAAGCAGACACATCATACTCACTCTAGCAGACAGGCAATGCCAAGATGACATTTATTCTACCCCAAGGAAGGTAGAAGAGGAGTTCTGGAATTGGTGCCTGCATACAGGGTGCAGAAGTCCACTTACCCAAATGATCACATGCGATGCTCCTCCTACCATTACAGGCACTAATGGGTTATTTGTCCCCCCACTGATTTATTTTTTATGTTTGGTAAAGGAGTCAAGATACCTTACAATTAAAGATATGACAGGAGAGAGAGATAGAGAGAAACATGAACCATTAACTAGACTAATGGAACCAAATTTTTGTAATAAAGAGAAGAAAGATATTTGTGAAAGAAAATATAATTAATTAATATGACTATATGATTAATGATAGGCACAGTGGTTGTGTAAAAAAACAGTTCTGAGCTTCCTGGCAGCCAGTGCAAGAGTGGTGTGGAGTGATTATGCAACACTCATTATCTAATACCAAGGCAAATCAGATAAAATAACTTTGTCTTGGCACTGAATTCTAAGAATTTTTTTGGATGAATCATTTTGTAGAAAAAATTAACAGCATAATTTAATCTATCAAACCTTTATTCAACTAGAGGCCTGAAATTAAAAAGCAAATAAGACCCAATCACAGACCTTGAGACACCAACAGTAAAATTAGTGCAGTATAAATGTGTGAATATATGCATACATATTTATATGTAGATATAAATATGATTCAGTGTACCTGAAGTAGGTTCCTAAAGGGGAGGGTTCTAAAGAGAAATTCTCTTACTGCTTATTTTTCGGTAGAACCAGTGAGGGATATAGCAATCTAGTGCAATGGTCCTCAAAGTGTGGACCCCCAAACTAGTAGCATCTGAATCACCTGGGAACTTGTTAGAAATGCAAAATTCTGGCACCCACTCCAGACCTACGGAATCTGAAACTCTGGGGCTGGGGCCCAGCCATCTGCGTTTTAACAAACCCTCCAGCTGATTGTGGAGCACTCTAACATTAGGGGACCACAGACTTAGTAGTACCCACCCCTAATCTTTATCACCCTCCTTGGGATCCAGATATGAACTCTTTCTCTCCAGCTGGGGAACCAGATTGCCTAGGTGTTCTGACATGTTTGGACTTTCAATCCCTGCTCCTACTCCAGAATGCTTCCTAAAGCACAGAACAAAAACATATATATTCTAAAATAAATTTCCCCGAGCCCACTCAATACTTTACACATATCAAAACTTCAGAACTACCTGGGATAATAAACTCAATTTCAAAACTAAATTTGATCTCTTTTGTAGATAAAATGTAGCTAGAGATCAAACAATGTAAATGATTCTAGTAGTAGTATAACAAATTTTGGGAATTTCTTTAGGCTTTAAAATAAACTGCCAAACAAATTATTCTATAAGTGAGGACCACAGAAATACAGTAATCTCTCATATTTCACTCAACTCGAGATCACTTTTCCAGAAACCTTATTTATCTGCAACAAGGTGGAAATAAAGGAAAATAAGCAAAAACAAAGCTAAATTAAATAATAAACAAAAAACAAGTTTCAAAGAAGAAGAAGTAGATATCATGATGTCTATGTTCTAATGTGGTTTAATTTAATCAGAGGGTAATTTCTCAAGCTGATATTCAGATATCATTTTTATTTCAGACATCATTTTAATAATTATGATTTAGTGGGACTGTTTATTGATTGACAGCAGCAGGAAATTCACCTGGCGGACAGAGAAGACCAAGGAGAAGGTAATGAACTCCCCAACACCAGCACCAGAGGACATGCCATGTCTTCCAGCCATAAATACCGTCCAACCCATATAAGTCTAAGTCCATTCACCAAAATTTGCCTGTCAGCTTTGTAGTCAATTGCTGACTGGTTGATGGACTTAAGTTCCTTGCTTTTTCACCTTTTTAGTTTTAGTTTGTATTTTGCCTTCATAACAGCATTTTGAGGAATATTCAATTTATTTCTGCCTTAGCTCCCTCCAGCTACAGCTGGAGAATGAGAGGCAGAAAGAGAGAGTGAGACTGAGGGTGTAAGGAGAATGCATTCATGGGAATATGCTGTTGTAAAAAGGAAGTCTTGTTAACATTTTTTCAAGAGTATCTTAACATGGTTACATTCACAAGAATTCTTCATACTCAAGAGCATAGTCAAGAATGCATCCAAAGATATATTTAAGAAGATATTTTAAATACAGTCACTATATGCAAGGAGCTATTGAAGACCATATTAAGAATTTATTCAAGAACATACTCAAAAGTATATTCAAGGATATATTCGAAAATGTATTAACTATACTTAAAATGTATAAAAGAATATATTCTTCATAAAGACATTTTCTTCAAAAATATTCTCTTTATATATGAGTTCTTTTTAATATATTCAATGAATTATCAAACAATTATACTTTCCTTGTTCATATACTCTTCCTATTTGTGACACAGCATGTTCAAAAAGGAAAGTAAAACCAAATTATGCCTAATATTTGTTTACTTTCCTTCTTTGGCATAGTCCAACTTATATTGACTCAATTTAAGCAAAGATAGGTGCTCACAAGGCAACAGAAAGCTAAGCTTTCTTTACCTCCTATCAAGAGGAAACCACATGAGAAGATGCTCAACATCATTAATCAGGAAAATGAAAATCAAAATCACAATGAGATATTACCTCACACCTGTTAGAATGGCTATTACCAAAAGACAAGAGACAACGAGTATTAGTGAGGAAACCACAAAACATCACACTACATGTACAGCACAATATAAAGACATTATCTGACCATATACAGTAGAATCCCATGGCACTGAATGTCACTAATACTATAAATCAATATCCTGATAATAAATATCAATATGAAAATGTTCATTTATTTTTTGCTATTGAGTTGTGTGAGTGCCTTATATATTTTAGTTATTAACCACTTATCAGATTGCTGGTAAATATTTTCTCAGCTTTTTAGTATGATATGGGTGAGGAGATCTAGAAACCTTGTTGAATGGAAAGGAATTGAAAGTACTAGGAAAGTTTAAACTGGACAAGAAAAATCTTGGGTGTACATGCAAACAGTCTTCAAATACATGAAAGGACTGGCAAGCAGTTGATGGATAGATTTACAATGTGTCACTCAGGAAAGTTAATAAGGGGTTGAAGTTGCAGAACAGTAGGTTTTGTCTCCACTGTGGAGAACTTTCTGTGAGAGCTATCCAGCAGTGGAGTCCGTGCCCTAGATGATAAGAAGCTGTCCCTGGAAGTGGGCAAACAGGACAACACAACATCGTAAGTCTCTCCCAACTCGGAGGTTCTGAGTCTAAGTTGTTCAACAAAGGTATGCGTAAAACCAAGTGGGAAGCTTCCTTAGCTTAAAAAAGGTTTCCTTAACCAGACAGGTGCCTATTTATTCAATAAACACAAACACAGAGGAGATATTCTGGGGCAGGGGGAAATCGATACTTTTAAAGATAAAACCCATCAATGTTACTTATGTCAAATGCCTAGAGTAAATTAAGTTTACAACTTCAGCAGACTGTCATGTGAAAGTGTGGCAGCGACTAACAAATTGCATTACCATAGTACTACATCACTCACAAAAGTATTATTGATAGTGACAGAGGGATATTGAATTTAAATTATTCATTTTTATTGATCGAACAGCACATCTTAACTAGGAAACAAGACGAGCTGAGATGTTAGACTTGGATTTTACCTTCTACTGAGGATAACCCCCCCAAAAGAATATGTGTATATGAAGTTGAGCCCTGTAATAAGCATTAACTAACTCAAGTTTCCTCTGGATACTCTTGTACCTCTGTCTTCTCTGTCCATGCCCACCTAGGAGGGGACCTAGGTACCCAGAGCCCTGTGTTTCAATGCCCCCACTGCCTTGAGCTCCCACCTTACCCTAGCAGCAAGCTTCATTCCTGATTTCAAAACCATGTGTTGAATACTTTTTCTGTGCTAGACACCGTGCTGGGCATCAGGGATACACAGATGAGTATGACTTTCTCTCAAGGAAGACACAAGATAATGGCGAGAAAGAGACACGTAAAACTAAACAAAACAAAACAAACTGCAATAAAGTGTTGTACGTTTCTCCCCCACCATTCAAAATCCCCTATCCTAAGCTCTGTTATCCTCATACTTAAGGAGATTCTTAACCTTTGGGGAAATCATAAAATCCACCTGAGAATTCTATATAAGCTATGGACTCTCTCCCTAGGGAAAAAAATCACAAACAATACATATGTACGGACATAAATATTTCATTAAATTTTGGGGAATTCAGAGATCCCCTGAAGCCTAAATAAGGAGCCCTAGAGTTAAAAGCCTAGAAGTTCATGATGATTAAGTAGTTACTGTTTTCCTAACTCTGAAGCATTTCATTTGTCATGGGGAAACTTCTGGAATCTAAACACATTGAAGCAAAAGAATTAAGCGACGATGGAAATTTTAGGATTCTCGAAAAGCCACCAAACTATCCCACACAGATGGCCCCAATTAAGAGATGTACTGTTTCTAGGTCTTGTTCACTGTTATGAAGTAAATAAGTGCCTGTGAACTCCCAAAATTCATATGTTGAAGCCCTTAGCCCCCCAGTGTGGCTATATTTGGAGATGGGCTCTTCAAGGAAGTAATCAAAGTTAAATGAGGCATAAGAGTGGGGCCCTGATCAGATAGGATTAGTGTCTTTATAAGAAGAGACACAAGAGAGCTAGGACTCTCTCACAAACACACACACGAAGAAGTCATGTGAGCACACAGCAAGAAGGCTGCCACCTACAAGCCAAGAGAAGGGCCTCAGAATGAAGCCTACATTGCTGACACCTTAATCTTGGACTTCCCAGCCTCCAGATCTGTGAGAAATAAACGTCTGTTGTCTAAGCCACCCAGTCTGTGGTAGACTAGAAGACTAATACATCCACCAAACAAAAATTATGTGATCCAAGTTCTTTATAGCACTTTCAGACATCTGTCTGTCACCTCCAAAACCTCTCTTGTCTCACTTTTTAATTAAACAAAGACAGGAACATTAGTCCACCCCCCTCAGAAAAACAGCAAAACAATTTACATCCATGAATTTTATAGTTGCAGAGATGTCGATCTTAATTGATTTGGGGTCTTTTTAAATTAAAACATGTATAGTTGTTGGTAGAGCTTGAAAATTAAGCAGCTACCATTGGGCTCTAGGCACAGAAGTTTCTCTGCAGCTGAGGAGCAAGTAGCCCCAAGTAAACAGCAATCGCCTGGCTAGCTCTGCCCACTACCCTGTTTTAGCTTAAGGCCTTGCTACTACGCAAAGTGTGGTTGATGGACCAGTAGTATCAGCGTCACCTGGGAGTTTGTAAGCAATGCAGAATCCCAGGCTCACCCCAAGCTCACTAAATCAGAATTTGGCTTTTAACAAGATACCCAAGTGATCTGTGTGAGCATGAAATTGGAAAAGTGATGCCTTAAAGAACAGCTTAGTCCACACTGTAACAGTGCTGAGTGGACTCTCAGGTCTCAGGAACTTGGACTGTTGGGTACATAAATTTAAGGATTAAGGTGCTCCCACTGGATTAGTCTCAGCATTTAGCAGAGTGCCTGGCACCTAAGAAACTGCAATAAATATTTGTTCATTGATCCATTTAAAAATATTTGTTGAACACTTACTATGTGTGAGGCACTCTGCAAGGCCTTATGGATACACTATTGAGAAAGTCCTCGTGGGGCTTACAATCCAGTGCAGTGTTTCTCTAAGAGGTGTCACCTTACCATGTGTACCAGAATTATAGGGGGTTGGTATATGTGTCAAAAACCAAATTCCTGGGACCCACCACAGATCAGCTGAATCAAAATCTGAATGACTATGGCCCCTGGAGTCAGCATTTTAACAGGCACCTCAGGTGACTTAGTGGATGTTGGAAGATGAACAAATAAAGTCATTCATTCACCAATTTATTGAGCCCCTAGTATGTGCTAGGCATCGTTTTAGGCACTGGGGATATAGCCCTGACCAAAATTCCCTGCTTTCATGGAGTGCACATTCTAAATGGAGGAGACAGAAAATAAACAAACACATATGTCAACTAGTGAGCAGTGCTATGAAGAAAACTAAAGCCAGGGCTAGGCGATGGGGGTGCTATCTCAGAGCGGGTGGTCCAGAAAGGCCTCTCTAGAAAGGTGATGCGTGAGCCAAGATTTTAATGAAGTGAGGGAATGAGCCAGGCAGATATCTGGGGAAGAGTTTTCCAGGCAGAAGGGACATTATGGGCAAAGACCCTGTGGTGGGAGAGTGGCTGACCTGTTCAAAAATAGAAAAGAGGCCAGTGAATGGGATGGTGGGAAAATGATTGGATAAGAGTCAGAGCAGTAGTACAGATGTGGGAGTATGGACAAGTCCTGTTGGGCTTTGCAGCCCATTCTAAGGATGTTGGCTTTTACACTCTGAGAAATAGGGATCCACTGGAGAGTTTTACTCAGAGAAGCACAATGATATGATTTATGTTACTATATGGTTTACTCTGGTTGCTGTGTAGAGTACAGACTGTAGGGATGTATTACCTAGGGTAACGCTAGGCTGCTGTATCAAAAAGACTCAACCTTATGGTAGCTTAAAGAACAAAGGAATTCGTTTCTCTCAGAATAGCCTTAATGTGAATACTTCAGGTCCATAGGACAAGTCTATTGCTCATGGTAATTCATAGGCCCAGATCCTTTCCAAGTTGTTGCTCTGCCATCAACTAGGGCCTTGTTATAGTCTGCAAGGTCAAAGCCAGATTGTCAGATATCCAGCTTCCAGCAGACAGAAAAAGAGGATGAGGGTTTAGAGGAGGCAAGCCCAAATGTCACAAGCCCCTGACTCAGCAACGGCACGTCACTTCTGCTAACATTCCATTGATAAGAACTTTGTCACATACCCACAGCTAACTGCAAGCAACATTGGGTTATGTGGTCCAGCAGGACAGCTGTGCATTCAGCTGTATTTCTTCGGCTATATAGGAGAGTCAAATGGGTTTTAACAAAAAGCTAGTAGTGTCTGCCATAAAGGGCAAAGGCAAAAGAAGGGAGATGTTGCAGTCATCCAAATGAAAGATGATGGTGGCCTGGACTAAGGTGGTGGCAGTGGAGGTGGGGAGGAGTGGTTGGCTTATGGATATACAGTCCACCCTTGAACAACATGAGAGTTAGGGGTGTCGACCCTCTGCGCTGACAAAAATCTGAGTATAACTTATAGTCCACCTTCTGAACCCACAGTCCCTCTGAATCCAAGGTTCTGCATCTGTGGCTTCAACCAACCATGGACCGTGTAATACTGTAGCATTTACTATTGAAAAATATCTGCATGTAAGTGGACCCACGCAGTTCAAACACACACTGTTCAAAGGTCAAGTGTACTATATTTTGAAGGATTGGCTAATAGAATGGATATGGTCACAAACGTCAAGGATGCCTCCAAGAATTTTGACCTGAATGACCTGAAAAAACGAGTTGAATGAATGATCAGATGAAAAATATTCCACCCGAATCAGACATTTCTCTCTTCTCCCCATCTTCCTAAACCCAACACTGCATCCTAGTGTGAATAGGACTCAAGTCTTTCCTTGAAAGCCAGATTTTAAATTTCAATTCTACTAATTTCTGTGTGTATGATCTTAAGCAAATAATTTCATTCCATTGGGTCTCAGTTTCCTCTTCTATAAAAGAGAAATGATAGTAGTATCTACCTGATAAGTTTACTGTGGAGATTAAATAAGGTAAAGTACAGGAAGTATACAGTATAGAGCAGGACACATAGGAAACACTGTAAAAAAAACAGCCCAAAACATGTGACAAGGATTAAATGTGATTAGATAAAGCCTTTGTCAAGCATATAACACAATTCTTGGCACACGGTAAGTGCTCAATAAATGACATATGTTATTATTAAAAGGCTAGAGTTGCCAAAGTCAAGCTTAATGACGTCCCAAATTTTCCCAGAGACAGCATTGAGAATAGAATGTTCTTGCAACACAATGCAGAAACTAAACAAACATACTCTATAGAGTTGTTGGACTATTAGAAACATTTCTCTTAGACCTCCCCAGCTTATAAACATCAGCCATACTTTCTCCCCATCTCTGGTACACTGGACCCTGAAATCCTCCATCTTCTAGTGTCAGAGAGTAATATAAACGACCTTCATTCAAACCATAATGTTGCTACAGTTTCATTAACCACTCATAATACCTGCATGTTCCAGAGGAACAAAGCATCCATCAGAAACTAAACTCAAGTCTGTCAACATGAGTGAGTGCCGGCACTTGACAGGCTAAAGAGACTTGCAGAAACCAAACAGAGCAAGGAGAGCTGTGAGAGCCACTAGTCTCCCTTTCCACCTTGGTCCTCATTATCACTCACAACCAACTATCTCTCTGATGAGGAAATGAGGTTTCTATCATGATCCATCTGTTGTCACCTCCGTATCTGCGCGTCATCCTACACAAAACACTTTGCAAAACACTTTCTCACACGTTGATGGTTTCAACAATTCTACAGGGACTTATTCATTCCATTTTACAGATGAAAAACCTAAGAGTTAAGAGGTAAAATGGCTTGCCCCTAATTGTGCACAACTAGCAAGCAATCTACATTCATTTATTACAAAGTAGGGAACTGCTACAGCTTGGATTTAAGACCTTTACAATGAAATTCTGAACTTGCATCATCACACTTGCGTTTTCCCACAATTGATAAGGTTTCCTAGTATAGGTGCCCAACCCAAGTTGGGATCTGTTAATCCTGAGCCCACCGTCCCCTCATAAAAAATTAGTGAAACTCACAGCGTATGAGTTCTTCAGCTTGTTCGTGTTTTTCCCACCCATGACTAGAAGCTGAGTCATACCTGAGCAAAATGTTCCAGATTGTCTCCCATGGCAGTACTTGCCTCCTGCTTGACTTGAGTTAAAACCCTGAATTCACACCTTCTATCTGAGAAGCACCGTGCAAATTACTTTGAGTTTTTCTGAGCCTCAGTTTCCTCTACTGAAAAATGGAAATCATAGTGGCATCCACTTCACTGGGCTGTTGTAGGAAACAAAGTAATGTCTGTGAAACACCAGGCACACCCTAGTCATCCAATAAATGATGATGGTGTGGTGGGGGAGGTAGTACTGATTATAGTTTCCAGATCATTCCCTTGCCGCTTCTTCTCAAAACACTTATCCTGTTTCTCCCCAAGACCTTAAATGCTTGATCTGTCGAATCACCTCCCAACCTGCTAATGATAACATATATGCATTTTAATGAGATATTTGAAATACTTGTCCCAAAGAATAACAAAAACAAAAGCGCTGTACTCCAAAGAAAGAGATTTGGGGGTCAGTTTTATTTGGGGTACACCCACATTCTGTAGGCAGCCCTTTATTCTATCTGGTATAAATGCAGACCTGACTGGGGTGTTTGTTTGCCTCCAAATCTAAGAGAAAAAGAGTGAAGAATGGGTTTCGCTAGGTATTCCAGAAATTGACTTTCAAGCCAAGCTGTTTGAAATGTTATTTTGAAAAAAAACAAGCGAACAAAACCAAACAAGCCTTTGTTATTCCAACCTCCCTAGCTCCCTGACTCCCTACATCCTAGTCCTCTACCCTCAAGGCAAACACACACATAAAGCAAATATTTTTAAACACCAAGTAAGCTGTGTAAAAGATCATAATGTTCTGTCACATGGGGCCAAGGGTAAGTGTTGCGTTGTGTTGTAGTCAAAAGCATTTGATAAGAAATAATGCATGAGAAGGGGAGCACAGGTGTCGTCAGAAATGTGCAAAAATACTTCTATGCTTCTCAGAATTGATAAACATAAAAAGGCTGAACACAGAACAAAATCAGTCAGAACCTTCTCTTCCTGAGAATATTTGATCTGCCATGGTTATTTCTGAACACCCTGGTGGCCCATAAGGTGTGATCAAATCTTTTAGATGTAAGTTGATCTTTTCCAGAGGGGCAGAAGATCCTGGCTAGGGTATCTGGCTGCTGTGGGTTTTTACATTTCACTCAGACATTGGCAAAGACAAAAGGGCTGTGTCACATGTTCATCCAAGTGAAATTAACAATGCAGAATGCCACCCTATTCCTCAATTTATAATCTCTTCCAGGAGGGTTTGTCATCCTTGGTAATTTCCCAAAGAACCCAAATCTGAATCCTCTTGGCTGTGCGGTAGTATAAGCCTTTCAAACAAGAAATGGTTTTCCCAAGAAGATTGGATTTCCCATGGATCCTGCCTGAGGTCCACGTTAGAAGTCAAAGTTACTACGTCAGGCAATAGGACAATTAATTCAGAAAATTTTAAGTACAAACCAGGGCCAGCCTCATTAGGAGGTAGTTATGTTTATAATTCCTCATCAGCTGGCCAAATAGCATCAAAATTCATTCCTTTGGAGTAAAACACAGAAGTGCTGCTTAAAAGTTATTGCCCCCAAAGAGGAGTATGCGTATATTAGTTTACCAGGAAGGGGCCTTATCTTAGTAGAGCCAGAGCATTCGGGTATGACCAGTGGCATGTAGGTCTGAAGGAAGTCCTGGCTTCTCGAGTTTAGGGGTTGGAGGGGGTAGAGCAGGTTCTGAAAGGACTTGTGGACATAAAATTACATAATCAACTAAACAATTTTGCCAAGAGCCAGCCATCTTGGCTTTCCCCATCTCTAAGAATCACATAATTCCTTCTTACTTTACACTAGCCCCTGAAAAACCCTGAACAACCCTGAACGATAATCACTCATTATCACCATGGTAGGGATTTAATCAGCCTTATTTGACAACTGGGATATGCAGAGAACACATTTCCCCAGTCCCGATGTTTCTTTCCATGACTCTAGCTCCTCATTTCCTTCCAGGAAGAGGGACTCACCTAAGTGGTTAGAAAAAGCCTGTCCTGTTTGTCGCATCCCCTTTACCTACTCTTGCTCTTGGAATTAAAGGTCTCAACAGAGAGTGTGTCCTGCTCTGCTCCTCTAAGCAGAAAGTTTTACATGAACATAAATATCCATAGCGAGGGGAAAGGCAATGCAATGGTCTCGTGCTGCCTCTGGGTGGATACCTCTGGGATGCAGTGTTAGGAAGCTCACTTATCCACAGAGCTAAGCTACATTTTCTAATATCAGCTTACTTGGCAATAAAGGGGCAAATTTCATTTCCCATCTGCCTTGCTCCTTTCCTTAAATATCTGTTGGCTCAGAATTCAAGGTGCTATTCATTGGAATTCCTCAACACCAAACACCTGATGCATTGGACCAAGACCATGGGGAAATAGACAAGAACTAGAATTAGCAGACTAAAATAACATGAGAATCTCTGGGTAGAGCCAGGGAACGTGGTTGTGGGTCTCGGACTTCAGTATTTAGAAAAGATATTTCGAACTTGGCAGTCTATTGAGGTTTATATCGGACCAAGAGTCTGGTTTCTATAATTATGCAATTTGCTATTAAATATACAAAGCCAAAATTAACCGCTTGGTGAGAAACTGCTCCAAATTGAATTGAAGTTCACAGACCATGGACTCCAGATATTTGGATAGACTGGCCTCCCTGGCAAGGCTAAAACCAAGATTTCTTCCATCTATCATTTTTCCTTCAGATAATATTGAGTTTCTGCCACAAACTTTAGCAATTCTCAGTACTGGATATGGACAATATAATTTTGCCTGGGATAACTTCCCTGGGGACTGTGGAATGGCCTATGTATCAGTTGTCTGTCACTACCTAACAAATTATCCCCAAACTTAGTTGCTTAAAATGAGAACATGTATTATCTCAGTTTCTGTAGGTCAGGAATTCGGTACAGCTTAGCTTGACCTTCCATATCAGGGCCCTTCAAAGGCTACAGTCAAAGTGTTATGCATGGCTACAGTCACCTCAAGGTTCAGGTAGAGGAGGATCCACTTCCAAGTTCTCTCACATGGCTGTTGCCAGAATTCAGTTCCTCAAAGACTGAGGGCCTCATCCTTGCTGGCAAGTTCCTTGCCACATGGCTTCTTCCAAGGGCAGCTCACAGCAGGACAGCTGACTTCTTCAACTCAAGCAAGTGAAGAGAGCCAGAGAGGGAGAGGCTGCTGCAAAGATGGAAGTCACAGCCCTTTGTAACCTAATTACTGAAGTGACACCCCACCACTCTGACATATTCTATTTGTTAGAAGCAAAGTGCAGCACACACACAAGGGAAAAGGACTCCACAAGGGGTGAATTCTAGGAAGCAGGGATCAATGTGAGCCATGAGGTGACTATCACAGACCTTTTATTGTGTGCTTGTTTGCCAGCTGGGAATTACGGGGCCAGTGATATGACTGCCCTGTCAGTTCTATTAATTCTTTGAACTAAGTGAAACATCAGAGACTTGGCGTTGAACTAATACAAACGCTAGGGCCCTGAAGTGACCACACCCAGTCCAGTAAGAAATAGCACATGCTAAAGCTGCTAAAGAACCCCCAACTCTGCACAGGCCTTGAGAACTTTCCTAGTTAAGACTGAGCAGATTAAGAAGCTACGGAGGTAGCTTCTGGTCTTTCATTTCTTTGTGCTTTCCCTCATGAGGACAAGAAAACTTTATTTTGAGCTTTGGATTTTAAGAAATGTGTACTTTTATTTCTCTGGACTTTAACTGAAAAGTACAAGGGAGTCTAATATTTGGACTTTAACGGCCCCCTGGAAATGTGATAATGGCAGATTATATTCAAATGAGTGGCATCTTATTGTTGCACATTAGTATAGCATGCTGCTATTATTAATGCTGTCCTTTGATCTTATTGGATATGCTCCCTTAGGCAACTTAATGTAGCTGGACATCATTTGAAAAGGGAAATAGAATAGGGACTAAATTTTCATCCTTGAGCATGGCATGATCTTGATATTGATTTAATTACTGTAGTCTTCGAGCACATTTCAGAGCCTTCTGAAGTAGCCTCCTCAAGGTGGGAGAGGACTGTCCTCATAAACTTCTGACTTCCTCCCTCCATGGAGATGGCCTGATGGTTAAACGCAGTGAGTTAAGAGAAAAATAAATGGAGGATTATTAGGGGACACTCTTCTTCCCACTCTGGATGTTTCTTTCAATACCTGTAGAGAAGAGCTTGTAGTTGAAAAGCTTGGGACAAGGCACTGTGCATGCACAGCTCTGCCCAGGATATGGCAGACTACAGAGGAGTTGTGCTCGGCTCCCATTTCTGCCAAACGGTGAGAGGGGCCTGACCCTGTAATAGCGTCCTGCAGTGCTATGGCACAATCTGTGACCAAGGGGGTAAGTCTCTCTAACACAGGAGCACAGTACTGGAAAGCCCGCTTGCTCATAGCTATAAGCTGCATCTTCCATTCTAACCTTTTATCCGTATTAAAGCTAATATTTTAGACTCTACCTCCAGACTCCTTTAAATTTCGCAATTGTTCAGAAGTCAAGGCAAGTAAAAGTGCTGTGCTATTGATGGGCTTCCTACTTGCTCACAAAGAGTAGTGGTCTGGATATGAAGGGCATTTTGCTTCTCAAGGTGACAGGGGATAGAGAATTCCAATGGGGAAGAGGTAGGGGTCGGGGGGGACCCTGCACAGACAACATGAACATCTTGGAAGGTTGTCATCCAAAGCAGGGAGTAGGACCCTCAAAAGGGAGACGAGTCTTAACCACTTGGCTGAGGGCCAGCTGGTAGCTTCCAGAATCATAGGACTATTCTCAGAACTTTACTTTCAAACTCAAAAACCCCTTTAAGCCCACAAACACTCACTTTTTAAAATTCTCCTGATTCAACAAGGTCTGAAGGCTGAAGCAAGAATTGAGCAACTGTGATAAATAGCAATATGATCAGTGGCTTATTTGCTCTCACAAATGCTTATTGCCTCTGGGGATTTTCCTGATACTGGGGGACACGAATTTGAAAATAATGTCTTTCTCTGGGTCTAGAAGAGTTTTCTGTCATTTTCTTCATTTTTGTTGACATTTCCCCAATAATTTATGAGCTTCCCTTGACATGTGGAAGGATCAATAGCTATGTGTGTCTTTGGGAACTAAGTGACAAAACGACACTAACGTGCTCCAGTAAAAAATCACCACATTTCTCTTGTCATGGTCAATATTTGAAGTTGGTAAAACATAGACGTGAGTCTTTCTTTGTGAATATCTATGTCTCCTCAGATATTTACAAGCATGGATCTCTTTCTAAATGCCAATGGGCAGTAGTTTTCACAAAGAGCTAAAAAGCAGCATTAGGGGTATCAAGCAGCCCTCTCAGGAGCTGCCATGGAAAGAAAGAGTGAAGAGGTAGGCTCCATCTCTTCCCCAACTATCTGGGGCATCTTTGTTTTAATCTGTTTTATGCATTGAGATTTCCTGAAATACTTCATTTGAACGCAGAGTCCCACAATTTTTAAAAGTTTAAAAATCCAGGGCTTCCCTGGTGGCGCAGTGGTTAAGAATCTGCCTGCCAATGCAGGGGACACTTTGGGTTTGAGCCCTGGTCTGGGAAGATCCCACATGCCGCGGAGCAACTAAGCCCATGTGCCCCAACTACTGAGCCTGCGCTCCAGAGCCCGGGAGCCACAACTACTGAAGCCCGAGAGCCTAGAGCCCGTGCTCCACAACAAGAGAAGCCACCGCAATGAGAAGCCCGCGCACCGCAACCAAGAGTAGCCCCCGCTCGCCCCAACTAGAGAAAGCCCGCATGCAGCAACGAAGACCCAACGCAGCCAAAACTAACTAACTAAATTTATATTTAAAAAAACCCAGCAGCAAAAATATAAACAATCCAATTAAAAATGGGAAAAGGACTTGAAGAAAATGACAGAAAACTCTTCCAGTCCCAGAGAAAGACGTTATTTTCAAATTCATGTCCCCAAGTATCAGGAAAATCCCCAGAGGCTATAGGAATTTGTGAGAGCAAATAAGCCAATGATCACAGCACATTCCTCCAGAGACGATATCCAAATGGCCAACAACCAGAGAGAAAAGCTGCTCAACATCACTAATCATTAGGGAAATGCAAGTCAAAACCACAATGAGATATTACTTCACACCCATTAGGATGACTATTACAAAAAAATAGAAATAGAAAATAACAGGTGATGTGGAGGATGTGGAGAAATTGGAACACTTGTGCACTGTTGGTAGGGATATAAAATGGTGCAGCTGCTGTGAAAATGGCATGGTTGTTCCTCAAAAAATTAAACATAGAATTACCATATGATCCAATAATTCCACTTCTGGGTATATACCCAAAAGAATTGAAAGCAGGAACTCAAACAGATATTTGTACATCCATGTTCATAGCAACATTATCCAAAATGGCTAATGATAAATGGATAAATAAAATGTGATATATACAAACAATGGAATATTACTCAGCCTGTAAAAGGAAGAAAATTCTGACACATGCTTCAACATGGAGGAACCTTGAAGACATTATGCTAAGTAAAATAAGCCAGTCATAAAAGGACAAATACCATATGATTTCACTTATATGAGGGACCTATAGTTGCCAAATTCATAAAGACAGAAAGTAAAATGGTGGTTGCCAGGGGCTGGTGGGAAGGAGGAATTGGGAGATACTGTTTAATGGATGCAGAGTTTCAGTTTGGGAAGATTAAAAAGTTCTGGAAATGGATGGTGGTGATGGTTTAACAACAGTGTGAATGTACTTAATGTTACTCACTAAACGGTACACTTAAACATTGCTCAAATGGGGCTTCCCTGGTGGTGCAGCTGTTAAGAATCCGCCTGCCAATGCAGGGGACACAGATTCGAGCCCTGGTCTGGGAAAATCCCACATGCCGCGGAGCAACTAAGCCCATGTGCCGCAACTACTGAGCCTGTGCTCTAGAGCCCGCGAGCCACAACTACTGAAGCCTGTGCGCCTAGAGCCCGGGCTCCACAACAAGAGAAGCCACCGCAATGAGAAGCCCATGCATTGCAACGAAGAGTAGCCCCCGCTCGCCGCAACTAGAGAAAGCCCGCGTGCAGCAACAAAGACCCAACACAGCCAAAAATAAAATAAATAAATTTAAAAAAATGGTTCAAATGGAAAATTTTAACAATTTTTAAAAGTTTAAAAATCAATGTTCTATTACACCTTACAGCTTTGTTGATAGTGAGACATCTTTCGCAATGTACAAGATAGCCCACCTTTCATCAGATGGTATCAACGTGTCCTTTAGGATGAAGAATTTATGGATATTCTATTTTCTAAATGTAAACACTGCTTGACATGAACCAAACAAAAACACATTGAGACCTCAGCACATATTCAGGGATCAAATCCACTCTGGGGGAGAGTTCAGGAAATGGGACGCAGAATGTATGCAAGTACAGAGAAAGGCCTAGAGTTTTCAAAATTGTTGACCTGTGTTACCAGTAGTTTCCATAATGGTTTACTACAACTACACATCAATAGACAAGGTTCTGAGACCAAGCTAGGGGAGAAGAAAAGTTGAAAACTAGGAGGTAAAGTGGATTTGGTTGGATGCAGTTAAACCCAGAAGCCAAAGTTGAACCCTGGACTAAAAAGACCCTGAAACTGAAGAACAATGCAGAGGGCAGAGAAGGACTGAGACATAGGCATAAGCACAGTGTGACAAAGGGGGGTGGTAGGAACAGTAGTCCTTAACTATCATGAATATAAGGACACAGGTAGCACTCCTCACACTATGCCACTGGGGAAGCTCACCCAACCTCACCCCAAAATTCTGAACCAGGTGAGGTGAGATATTGGTGCCCTTGGTTAGATTATGGTCTCATTTAACATTTCATTTAATATACTGGTGGGTCAGCCTAAAACATGTCTCTGTTGTTAGAGTTGTATAACCTAAATATTCAATCTTTACCCAAAGTTATATAGAAGCATCTTTACCTTGAGAGCCTTGGCCCTAAGGGTAAGAGCAGTAGTTAATGAAAGAAATGGGTCAATGCTTATAAGCTTCATAAATAGAAACTGTAATTACAGTTGCACCTTTTTTATGCAATAGCTGAGTCCCGAAGAATTGTGGATAAATGCAACTACTTTTCCCCACTGACAGAATGTAATAGCTCAGAATCACTTTACTTTTTATCTCCACTTGATCCTAAATGGATATAGGTGCCTCAGACTTTAGGTATTGATTAAGAACATGTGTGTAAAGCAACTAGCCCAGTTCTAAGTGCTTTTCATGAATTATCTCATTCATTCATTCATCACAACAAGCCTCCGAGTTAGGTGTCATTATAATCTCAGTTTTAAAGATGAGGGAATGGAGGTGCAGTGGTTAAGTGGCCTAAAGTCACACAACCATTAAGTGATGTGGACCCAGAGTCCAAATCCTCAATCACTACATGGCTCAATGAAGATGAAAAAGAAAGAATGATGAAGAAAAGGAAGAAAAAGAGGAATAAATAATTAAGCTTACCCCTGCTTCCTCCCATGGAGTTGAATATGGTCCCAGTAGCAGGAGAAGGAGGTTCCATATTGCGAATGCCCCAGACCACTTTGGAACTTGACTATGACCACTTCAGCATCAGATGTCATAGATCCAAAGTCAAATGTCTCTGGCAGCTCTTTTTTTAAAATTAATTAATTTTTTAATTGGAGTATAGTTGCTTTACAGTGTTGTGTTTGTTTCTGCTGTACAGCAAAATGTATCAGCCACGCATATACATATATCCCCTCTTCCTTGGATTTCCTTCCCATTTAGGTCACCACAGAGCACTGAGTAGAGTTCCCTGTGCTATACAGCAGGTTCTCATTAGTTATCTATTTTATACATAGTAGTGTATATATGTCAGTCCCAGTCTCCCAATCCATCCCAACCCCACTTCCCCCCTTGGTATCTGTACATCTGTGTCTCTACTTCTGCTTTGCAAATAAGTTCATCTATACCATTTTCCTAGATTCCACATATATGCATTAAAGCACGATATTTGTTTTTCTCTTTCCGACTTACTTCATTCTGTATGACAGTCTCTAGGTCTATCTACATCTCTGCAAATGACCCAATTTCATTCCTTTTTATGGCTGAGTAATATTCCATTGTATATATGTACCATATCTTCTTTATCCATTCCTCTGTTGATAGACATTTAGGTTGCTTCCATGTCCTGGCTATTGTAAACAGTGCTGCAGTGAACATTGGGTGCATGTGTCTTTTTGAATTATGGTTTTCTCCAGGTATATGCTCAGGATTGGGATTGTTGGGTCATACGGTAGTTCTATTTTTAGTTTTTAAAGGAATCTCTATACTGTTCTCCATAGTGGCTGTATCAACTTACATTCCCACCAACAGCGTAAGAGGGTCCCCTTTTCTCCACACCCTCTCCAGCATTTATTATTTGTAGATTTTTTGATGATGGCCATTCTGACCGGTGTGAGGTGATACCTCATTGTAGTTTTGATTTGCATTTCTCCAATAATTAGTGACGTTGAGCATCTTTTCATGTGTCTTCTTTGGATAAATGGCTATTTAGGCCTTCTGCCCATGTTTTGATTGGGTTGTTTGTTTTTCTGTTATTGAGCTGCATGAGCTGTCTGTATATTTTGGAGATTAATCCCTTGTCAGTTGCTTCGCTTGCCAATATTTTCTCTGGCAGGTCTTAAAAGTGTGTTCTCAGAGGGGATACAAAATCGGCAGGAACCACTAGTCTTGCTCAAGGTCAGAGAAGCAAGAGAATAAAGTCCAAATTCTTTGACAATGTCTCACTACTCATTCACTGCCCTATAGTCTAAAGAAACAGACCCGCTTGCTGTGGATGAGGATACTCAAGGTCCGAAGAGCAGGAGACCTAGAAGCCAGAATACCAAATAGCTGTTAGTGAGAAAATCCACCAAAGGAATCTTTAGACAGAGGCTCTGCATGGTCCTCCAACAAAGATAAGCATCTCCACTCTACTTGAATGTTCCTCTTCCTTGTTCTTTTTTGCCTCTACAACACAGAATCTTCACTGACCTGATTTTCATTCCTTGCCAAGCCCACCCAAATTCACTGCCCAAGGTTAGTAAAAAAAACAAACAAGCATATAGAGTCAGTTCTGCTATAACACTACATATGCATTTTTAAAAATCACTGCACTATGCAAAATTGAGCAAGAAAACCCATAGGGTGTATGGGGAAAATGGGATTAGAAGAACAACAATAAAGACACCAGTGACATGTTAAACCAGATAGGAAAGGCAGCACAATTTTACACATGTTAATGGTTAAGAAATACACAACTACTACAATAAACGTGGCACTTTACCTTGAAAAGACCTGAAGTTTGCTTGTGAGCGTAGCAGGTTCTGGGCTATTGTGAAGTGGTGGAAGGAGTGTTATCTGAAATCAGATGGAAAGTTGTAACACTAGATGTGGATGGGTGTGCCGGGTAGCTGTTTGAGGTGTGTGTTTGATGTTTTACCACACAGCTCAGTTAGGCTTGGCGCTGTTTTCTGCATTCACCTAGCATTTCTTGCTGATGGAATCATTCTCACGCAAACACGAAGTTCATGTCATGCTCAAACTGTTCCTTAACATATCAATTGGAACAAACTCGAGTTTTCGAAACAGACGTTATAGCAGAACTGACTTAGTGACTTTGCTAGTGAGAAGATGGAAGACAGTGGCAGAATGGAGTATTATCGAGGACAGTCAGGCTCCAATTAAAACACCAGGGTACCTTCCCATCTACTGTAAAGACCTGCACATACAACTAAAGAAAGCATCTTGGTATATTTCCTCTTTTGTTTCAAGATCCTAAAACAAAATTCTATGGGAGCTGCAGGTCCTATTCATGTCCTAGTGTGAGGTGATGACCTGGACCTGCTGTCTCCCCCAAAATCAATGGGACAGTTAAGTAGGAGTCTTTGGAGGGTTATTTGACACTTAGAGAAGCTTCACATCAACCGGTGCTTAATAATAAGCCCAAATGAACTCAGTAAAGACAGAAACAGTCCCGAGTGTCCATTTTAAATTCTTTCCCTTGATTTTGTGCCTTTGCATATCTGATTCCCTCCACCTGGAATCATCTCCCCCCTTGTGGTGATTTTTAAAATATGCCTACATATTCTTTAATACTTTCCCATGTCAAGATGTGGAGTTTAACTCCCCTCCCCTTGAGTATGGGCTGGACTTACTGACTCACTTCTACCAAGTAGAATTATAATAGAAGTGATGGTATATCACCTCTGAGATGAGGTTATAAAAAAGATTATGGCTTCCGTCATGGTTTTCTCTTTCTCCCATTTGGATCATTTGCTCTGAGGGATGTCCGCTGCCATGCTGTAATGTTCCTTAGAGAGAGGGCCAAGTGACAAGGAACAGCCCACAAGAAATGGAGACCTGCTGACAATCACGTGAGTAAGCTTGGAAGCGTATTCTCCCATCCCAGAGGGGCTTTGAGATGACTACACCCTGCTGACAGTTAAATTGCAACTTCGGGAGAGATTGAGCCAGGCCCATTCAGTTAAGCCACTCCCAGACTCTTGACCTTCAAATACTGTGTGAGATAATAATGTTTGCTGTTTTAAACTGCTATGTTTGGGGGTAACAAGCTAATAGCGGTTATCTATCTATTAGCAGTTAGATAACTAATACAACTCTTCCCCATCTGCTTCACTTCCATTTGTTCTTTAGAAGCAGCTGAAGTGTATCCTAGTTCATGAAATCATCCAGACCACATTCTGCTACTGAGCCCATCCAGTGTTTTGTTTTACTTTTGGTTATTGTACATTTTTAGCTCTTAAACTTTCATTTGTTGATTGTTCATATTTTTTTATTTCTTTGTTGAGGCTTTTTCTTTTTCCATTTCTTTCAAGGATTTCGCCCTTACTTGTTAGTGTATTTTTATAAACAATAGCTGATTTAAAATCTTTTCAGATAATTCCAACATCTGTAATCTAGGATGACATCTGTTGATTGTCTTTCCTCATGTGAATTGAGATTTTCCTGATTCTTCATATGCCTAGTAATTTTGGATTGTATGCTGGATACTTTGGATATTGCCTTATGAGTCCTTGGAACTTGTTTAAATCCTATGGGGAATGTTGATGTTGACATTTCTGTTTTAGCAGGAAGGCAGTCTGGTTAGGTTCAGGCATAAGTTCTGATCCACCTTCTGTATGTTGTGGTTCCCAAGTCTGTTTCACTTCCAAAGCCTTTACAGCACCATCCAAGTATGTCTCATGTATCCACCACTCAGTAAATAGTCTGGGACCTGGGTAGTGGTCTATCTGTTTAGTTCTCAAAGTTTTCGTTCTGCTAAATAGGGTCTAATCCATACATGTTCACACAAGGTTGAGCTCCAGAGTTTATAAGCAACTTTATAGGGTCATTTTCCCAAGCTTCTCCCTTTCTGTGATCTCCTTGGCACTTTCTGCCCCTGTGAGACATCTTTTCAGTCCTCTGGCCTGAAATCTGAGGCTTTAGTTACTCTGCACTTTTACAACCGTGTCCTTGTTTAGGTCCAAGCAGTTGGGGGGAGAGGAAGAAAACCAAGGGGAGTTGACCCACCCCTCTTTGAATCACAGATCCACCGAAGAGAGGAAGATTCCTTGTCCTTCAAATCTTAACTCCTACAGGCTCCAATTATCAGCTTCTGCCACTATCGCCACACGATTTCTTGGGAGCTGGAGCATTAAGAAAACAGAAAAGAAAGAGGGAAAAAAATGGAAGATTTCCACACTAAGTGTTAGGAGTTTCCTTTTCCATTCTTGAGCCAGAATTAGATTACTTCTCCTAGAGCTGTCTCTTTCTGCTTCCTGATGGCCACTTCTAGAATTCTGATGTACTAAGGTCAGGCCAGGGTACATCATAAGGGAAAAAATAGCATACTCACCACCAGTTCAGAGGCACTTTGAATTCTGGTTTTCTTTCCCAATTTGCTACTACTTACTTTCTTTCTTAAAATTAATTTTTATTGGAGTATAGTTGATTTACAATGTTGTGTTAATTTCTGCTGTACAGCAAAGTGAATCAGTTATACATATATCCACTATTTTAGATTCTTTTCCCATATAGGTCATTACAGAGTATTGAATAGAGTTCCCTTTGCTATATAGTAGGTTCTTATTAGCTATCTATTATATATAGATGAAAATTTTATATAGAAAAAAAAATTTGCTCTCTCTCCTAGTGTAGTGTGTATATGTCAATCCCAATCTCCCAATTTATCCCACCCCTCCAGCTACTATTTACTTTCAGACTGCTTACTGCTCCATTCATTCTGTTCAGGTTTTATCTCTGTATACAACTGGGGAGACAGATGCTGACTCCATCTACCCCAGAACTGGAACTCCATGATGCTGTATTATAATTATCTAGTTTTGCTTTTCCATTGCTCCCCAGAAGTGCCTTAGGACAGGGCATCTAAGTATCTCCCACATCTAGAACAGAACTTGGTATAACATTGGTGATGAATAAATTATTCTGTAATAAGGGAATGAGTGAAGGCTCTAATGAAGGAAACCTACCCATTTCTAGAGTCCAAAAGCAAAGAAACCAGCTTGTCAGCAGAATCATGGGGCAGAGCTCACACAAGTAGGAAAGGGTTACAATGCCCTCTTCATGTAGTGTTACTTTTTTCCGCAGAGGCCTTCTGATGGCAATGCTCCCATGATTGCCATCTAATCCATTATATTGCATGGCAGAGACTTCAGACATAGTAGTAAAGGGATGAGTATATATAAAAATGACTGTCAATCAATAAATTTCAGTGAACAAGCCCATAAAATCTCTTCCACTCTATGCTAGGCACAGGGAGAATAGAAAAGGAGGAGGCATTGTACCTGTTCTCAAAACACAGTTACAATACAGTTACAATTTATAAGACTAACTCATGCTGAAAATAGAAAGAATTCAACACATGACATCAGGAAATGTGTAATTGTGAAGAGTACTGCAGCAGTTCAAAGGAGGTGCAGATCAGTGCGGCTGGCACAGCTACAACAGAGGAAGAAGCAAGCCTTGAGATGAGTCTTTAACGATGGGTTAGAATGTAGTCAGTGGAGTTTTTAGAAAGATTAAGCAGCACAAGCAAAGGTGTGAAGATGGGGAAGGACATGAAGAACACATGGACCCGACCAGAGAAAAGATTATATTTGATGAGCCATAGAGAAGCCTTAGTATTCTGTACTTATTGCTGCATTCTGGCCATACTGTCAAATAATATTAACATCTCAGGGCTGGGAGGGATCTTCACTTATTCAATCTTATCCAATGCCTAAGGCCTCTATTGTTTTGTGCATCCAGTTCCCCCACCCTCCTCCCAACACACACACACACACACACACACACACACACACACACACACACACACACCACCCTCCACCCTCTTTCTGGCCACATTGGTCCATTTAGAATCAGTGTTTCTCCCAGGACTATTTTGAGAAGTATCAGAAAAAAATTTTCTCTCTCTCCTAGTGTTGCTAGGACACCACATGGAGAGAGCCTGAATGCAGAATAAAGGAAAGCAAAGACAAACAGGGTCCCCCCCCCGCAAAAAAATGGTGAGACAGAGCCGGATGACATCACTCGATCCCTCTAATCAGAGCTCCTGAAGTCACTTCCTTGTTATATGATACAATCAAGTCCATTTTTAAGCTTTTTGAACTGGTTTTCTGGCATATACCACCAAGAGTCTTTTTTTTTTAACATCTTTATTGGAGTTTAATTGATTTACAATGGTGTGTTAGTTTCTGCTTTACAACAAAGTGAATCAGTTATACATATACATATGTTCCCATATCTCTTCCCCCAACAAGAGTCTTGAATAACATAAGCCTTCTCCACACTCTCCTCACTAATTGGTTAAGCAGTTTTGTCTTGGAGTCCCCAAATTATAAGGCAGTCGTTTCTTTCTGAGGCAGCCCATTATATCTTTAGACAGCCCTGAGAGAATATTATTCCTTTTATTGAGTTAAAATTTGCCTCCATGTTACTTCATCTTCTTGATTCTAGTTCTTATCTCTGGAGCCAAACAGTGCAAAGGTAATGCCTCTGGCATATTCATTTGAGGGCAGCTTTGATGTCTTCCCTGAGACAGCTCATACTCAGTTCCTCATGGCATAGTCGGCATGACTTCAAGTCCCCTTACCATCTTGGTCACACTGCTCTGAATTGGTTCCATTTTGTAAAAGGTGTTGTCTAAGACTAAATGAAAAATTCTAGGGGTAGTTTGACCAATACACATTATAATGGAATCATAAATTCTCTCACATTCTGTTATCACAGTGATTACCAACTTAAGGTTTCCCATTGGAACTGCTTGGGGAGCTTTAAACATACTGAGTTCTAGGCTCTACCCTCAGAGATTCTTATTCAGTTGAGCTGGGTCGAAGCCTGGGAAGCCAAAGGTGTGACCCACCATATTAATGGATCTTTAAAAACGCAAAGACACAACTCATAGCTAACTTACATTTGAGCTCACTGTATATTAAAACCCCTAAACTTTTTTTTAACATGAGCTCTGTTAAGCCACACTCTGTATTTAGGTAATCAGTTTCTTGGCCTTCCCCCATAGTATTTTATGCTTATGTCTATTACATTTCATTTTGCGGATTCAGCCCATCTACCAAACCTGTCATATTTGCAGAATCTTAATTCTGTCTTCCATTGTGTTTACCATCCCTCTGGTAAATCTGATGAGCCTGTTTTTTTATAACTTCAACCAAGTCGTTAATAAAAATGTTTAAACAAGTTGA
Organism: Physeter macrocephalus; assembly: GCF_002837175.3. Lineage (NCBI taxonomy): Eukaryota > Metazoa > Chordata > Mammalia > Artiodactyla > Physeteridae > Physeter > Physeter macrocephalus. Next base: position 101,157,183 of record NC_041234.1, read on the forward strand.
GGACAGAATCCTATATCTTGTTACTAGAAATCATCATATTAACACTGTCCAGATCTGTACCCATACCTTTTGGGTAAATTACCTCAACAAGATTGACATCAAGTTTGCCAGTCTGTGTTTCATACAATCAATCCATCATTACTTCTTTTCTAAAAACTAGAATTTCCTTTGGTCATCTCATGACTTCCTGAAAATGGGTAGAATTCAGAGTTCATCTTCCTCTTCAACTTTTATAGCCTGCAAAAGAACCTAGAAATTAATGTCTGTGATTGTATCTGATGTGTGACTTTCACTTTTAAGATAGCTGTGGCCTTTTGAGAATTAAGACACTGGAGTAACTAGCCTCTCCTTCCACTCCAACTTTCTACTGCAAACTTGAGCACTACAGACATTAGTAATCATCAAAACACTCCAGCGGGAACGGAAGAAAGGCTCCTTTTCCCATCTTAGCTCAACAGTGTTTTCCTTCTTTGTTCATTACATTTGCTATCATTGTGCTTCTCCAGTAGGGGCTGCTAAAGTGTGTGTGCTGGTGAGCAGTACGATTTCCATGTCATCAACTTTTATCTGTGGCTGCACTGTAACTTTGAGTGTTATGCTGTTTTAGCATTCTCTTTGAGCTGGGAGCAAAGAGAGAGGCCACATTATTATTTAGTAGAAGCTGCAATTGAAGAATCTGGGCAGCAAGCATAATAAGGGAGGAGCAGAACATTCTTTTGTTCTCACACAGCTGCTTGCTTTTTTTTTTTTTTTTTTTTTTTTTTTTGCGGTACACGGGCCTCTCACTGTTGTGGCCTCTCCCGTTGCTGAGCACAGGCTCCGGACGCGCAGGCTCAGCGGCCGTGGCTCACGGGCCGAGCCGCTCCGCGGCATGTGGGATCTTCCTGGACCAGGGCACGAACCCGTGTCCCCTGCATTGGCAGGCGGACTCCCAACCACTGCGCCACCAGGGAAGCCCCAGCTGCTTGCTTTTTACCTCTCTATTTTATATGTTCAGATCTTGCCTGTGAAATGCTTTCATGTCTCTCTCCCTCCCTCTCTCATATTCTCTCTTTCCTTACCCCCACCTTCTTTTTCTCAGATACATTGCTATATTACGTTCTCATGGTGGAGCTGAGCCTCTCAGTTTGATTTGAATTCATTAGTTTTGTCAGTTTTATTCCAATTAGATGGCGCTTCTTGAGCACACATGGAGAGGGAGCTGAGATGAGGTGAGGTACTCTCATGAGCATGGCTGGTCCTAACAGAATTGGTTGATAAGCAAAGTTTCTCGTAGGTGCCCCTGCCCTCAGCATCTTCTTCCAGGCATCTTCTGCTTACACACAACAGCTCCCCTTCTTCCCTGAATCTGGTCTTGCAGGTCAAGTGCCGACCTGCTGTGCGCTTAGGACCTGTACCTACTGTACTACTTCTTCTGCAGCTCTTGGGGAGGAGGCTGTGGTGTAAGATCATGAGTACTGGCCTTGGTCAGCTCAGCTCCATCATTGATTTGCTGTGTGTCTTGGTCCAGTCATTCAATTTTTCTAAGCCTATTATTTCATCTGTGCATTGGGATAACAACAACAACAAGAATGCTGACCCCACGAGATTGTTCTGAGGATTTAAGGGATATGAGAGAAATCCATAAGCTTTGATCAATAAACTAAGAAGAGTGGGCTACTGAGTCTTCAGGCCCTCATTTGAGCTATGTGTATATAAAATATTATCAGTTGTAATAATGATAGCTAAAATATATGAGGGTATCTGCCAGCCACTGTTCTAAGCACTATACACACACATGCACCTACATAAATTAAAACCAGGAATCTTCTGGAAACCATGCCAGCTACCTGTGCTATCTTAACTCACACAGCAGAGACACTGTAGTACACAAGAAAGAGCACAAAGTAGGGCATCAGGAGCCCTGAGCTATAGGCCTCACTAAGCCATGAGTTCACTCTGCAACTTTTGGCAAGTCACCCCCAGCAGTGGTGAACTAGACAATGTCCACAAACCCTTGCTCTAATACACTGAGACTAATAATAGGAAGAGACAGAGCGCTAATGGCAACACAGTAAGAGCCCCTACTTCAGCCCCTCACTGGACATCCTGGTGGGGAAGAATTGGTTCCCATGCCAATTACCAGGGCTGGCCCAGCCTTTAGGTTCAGCCAGTACAGTACGCTGGGGTCTCTCCTGATGAGGCTGGAGAGGATGATGAAGATAAGCACCACCTTTCTTGTGCCTTCAAAGGAATGACAAGAAATGCCCCAGCCTTGATTGTAACAGGATTCCTGTTGCTGGGTTTGTCCAGATTCAAACACATCTCACTCCTCATTCCATTAAATACTCTATAAAAGGTCTCAAATATCAACCTCCAACCCCAAAACCCAAGCAGTCCAGGCCCCATCACCAACAGCTGAGGCAACTTCTTCTTCTGTCACACCTAACTGTCACCCTAAGAAGATTCCCTACCTTCCTCAAAGGACATTCCAAAGCATAGATATTTTCCAAGTGGCCACTCAGGTGGTATGAGAAGAAAGCCACTTACTCAAATTGTTCTCTTCCATAACCTAATGTCTTCATGCATGAAATTCCACTGTATATCATTTCTTTGAGGGACACATCCCGCTAATATGTGGGAAAGGTAATACATTAGATCATTAACACATTAACCTATAATTCACTTTATCTGGTAAGTTTGACAGACAAAAGGTCCTAAAGGCAGTGGGACACAGGACAAGAAAATTTTGACAGTAATGATGGTGAAGAGGGTAAGAGATATCCAGAGCTGGAGGACACGCCTTGGGTTGCAAGCCTGGCCTGGGAAACATGAGGGTATGTGGAGTATGGAAATGGGGAGGGATACTAGAGGAAATATATGCTTTTCTAATCATAAATACCTAAAATCTCATTTTTCCTTATAAATCTCAGCCTTGGTAAATAGAAGGGGAGGGATACTTGCCAGTTTTCAAACAGATAAAGCAAGGCCAAGAAACATGACTTTGCCCAAGGTCACTGACTTTATCAGGAGGTGCAACTGGGAGCAGTGGAAGGTAACACAAATTCAAGTCACTCCCCTTCTCTGAACCTCAGTTTCACCATATTCAAAATGAGGCGCTTGGACTAACCAATCCCAAGACGCTCTCTAGCTCTAATCTCCTATAACAAAATTCTCAAAAACCTGCTGATGTCTTGTAAGAGCAAACAGAAAAGATCTGGGCTCCAATGATATTTCTACTATGAGACAGATTATTTTTTTAGTCAATATATACTGAATGCTAAATATGTGCCAGGCACTATGTCAGGCACTACACAAGGCCCTTCATATGTATCATCTCATTTAATCTTCCCAAAACCCTATGAGAGAAACACTTTTATTGGTCCTATAAGGAAACTGAGACTCAGAGAGGTTAAATAAATTTTCCAGGATCACACAGTTGATAAATGATAGGGCCAGAATTCAAAGCCAGGGCTGTCTGATTCCATATCCTGGCTCTAACCACTGTTTATCAAAATGATGGCAGAGCACATATTATCATACTCCCAGAATGACCAAAAATAAGAAAAAAGTAAACAGTGGCTGTGTGATGTCATGGAAAACACAAGCTTTGGATTCAGACAGATATGGGTGTAAACTCTGACTCTGTTCATTTACTTACTCTAAGCCTAAGTTTTTTGATCTGTACAATGGGGATGAAAGGGCTGATGTCAGAACTAAATCAGAATAAATGACGTAAAGAATGTAAAGCACCTGACATATGGTAAATAATGAGTTCTCTTCCACCATAAAGTCCTACCAATGAAGCTTATGAACCAAAGGGTAAATGCCATCATAATCATACTCTTTTCCAGCCTCCACCTGTTGTGTGGTTCTAAAAGACCACCAAGAATGAGGTAGAAGAGCTGCCTTATTTTTTGCAAAACAACACTGGGTCCCACACAACCGGTAGAAAGCAGCTGGCCTAGACATTTTTTCTTTAGCCTCTAAGCCACACGCTCTGCCTTTGAGCAACTAGTGAGGAGAACTCTAAGAGCCAAAAGCAATGTCAAGCCAAGGGCAGCCTGCCACTGCTTCAGTTCCTCAAAGCAGACTCTCTTTGACACCGGCATTTCTGTCATTGAGGAAATAGGATTCTCTGAGTCCTAAGCAGATGGTGTGTGTGGTTAGGATCCTCCTACCCAGGTGGTGGAAGAAAGGTGCAGAGGCAAGACTGAGATTGCTGAGTCCAGGCTGTGTCAAGAGCCAGAGAGAGTGAAATGGCATTGCCTTGCCCCAGCTCCATGAAGACTCCCTCTCTGAAGGAATATAAAGAAGAGAACGCTGGTGGTGACTGCTACTAGCTACTAGTTTGCTGAACATACTCAGGGGAAATAACAAGAAACATAAGATGCCTTTAACCTTTACTGAGCTCCTGAAGTTCACGACACTGCTATGAGGGAGGCTAGCCAGAGATTATCACCCCACCTCACATTTGAGGAAACAGGCTTAGAGATGGTAACTTACCCCTAGTCCTGCAAATATTAAAGGATAGTATAGTATCCAAGTCCAAGTCTGTCTATTCTTTTCTAAAGTTCACCACGTGGGAAAAAACAGAGTCATGGGGAATGTACCAGCACACAACCGTGTGACCTGTGGCTTCCTGTCAGCAGAATCCTTACCAAGAGACCTATAGACGCTGATGCTGCATTTGCAAAGGGGACCAAGAATAACAAATTTAGTTGACGGAAGTAGGAACTTTGATGCCTCATACAATAAGTCCCCACCAGGCTCTGAAGCCCCAAATAAAACTAGCAAAATTTGGCAGAACTAGCAGAGCTGGAAATAAAAAAGAAGAAAATCCCATTCCTTAGCAAGAACTATCTTCTAGGAGAAGAGGCCTGGAAGTAGAATAAGCAGTGAAGAGAGTAGAGATTTAAAAGGTAACCCTAGGCTTTAGAATTTAAATCAAAATCATACGTTCATTTAAATTTCATGTGAAAACATAAGTCCTCAACCAAATATTTATATGGTCATAATCAGTCTATCAGTTGCAATAATGTTGCATAGCAAACCATCCCTAAACTAAAAAGCTTGAAACAACAATCATTTTAGGGACTTCCCTGGTGGTGCAGTGGTTGAGACTCTGCACTCCCAATGCAGGGGGCCTGGGTTTGATCCCTGGTCGGGGAACTAGATCCCACATGCATGCCATAGCCGAGAGTTCACATGCCACAACTCAGGAGCCCATGAGCTGCAACTAAGGAGCCCGCCTTCCACAACTAGGGAGCTCACATGCCACAACTAAGGAGCCAGCAAGCCGCAACTAAGGAGCCTGCCGGCTGCAACTAAGGAGCACACGTGTCACAACGAAAGGAGCCAGTGAGCCACAGCTAGGGAGCCCACCTGCTTTGCCACTAGGCCAAAGAAAATCACATGGCCAAACTCGACATTAATGGGGTAAGGAAATATACCCCTCTTACAGAGATTGGGGAGGAAGGTCAAGCAAGTGAACAGTAAATATACCACAGCCAGTAAAATTTGCAGGTATGTGGCAGTATTTACTTAACTTAAGAAGACAGCAGTGTATGGTGGCAAAAAGCTTAGGCCATGACATTAGGCATACTTGAGTTAAAATCTCACTTTTCCACTTAGTGTACTAGCCTTTTGCATTCAATCACCATCTTTTACGTGTCAACTGGGGAACAGGGAGAGAGAAAGTAGTCAAAATTAGCAGAATATTTGTTGTACTTAAGGTATCACCCCAATAAAATCTTAAAATTGCTATAACCAAGAAGAAACATTTTTAGGTACTCAAGAGTTCCAGTTAATTAAGTTTTAACTTTTTTAAACTTTGATTTCAAAAAGAAAAAGAATCATTTCCTGCAACAAAGCAAAATTACTCTAAAAAATGGAATTGAGATTTGACCCAGGTAAGTTGTAGTAAGACTTTTCTCTCACTGAAATTAACCACAAAATCTGGGCAGACTACATTGAGCACCTATTTAAAAGGTAAACAGCAGCAGGGATTGCAAGGAAGAATACCAGAATTTGAGGCATCACCAACCCAGTAGTGAGTTTAGCATTTTATCCCCTCCTATAGCCCCTGGCCAGAAATCAAGGCAGACAGAAACCCAAAAGTAAGCACTATGGTACGAACAAAGAGAAAGTCCCAAAAGAAGCTCTCTAATTCTGGTTGGAGGTACAGGAAAGGAAACTACTAATGTTCATAAAGTGAAGGAAAACCCTGGTGATCAGCCTCTAGGTGATCATGCAGCTATAGTCGTGGCAGTGGCAGCAGCACTTGGCTCAGTAGTTTGCAAGAGCCAAAACTCTGAAGGAGGCAACTTTTCTCTCCATTCAGCTGAGGTGTAGCTCCAAGAGAGCAGAGCTAAGCCCATTACTTTTTTATATTCTTTCTGTCCTCTTGCTGCTTGGCCCTGACAGTAGTATAATTATGAAAGTAGGGGGTTTCTGGCTAAAAGACAAAAAAGGAGAGCCCCAGGGAATGAGAAAATATTGGAGAGATTGAAGTGGGAGGAGCTCATGTATGCAACCCCATAAAGTTGCTTATGAACTCCTAGTCTCACTCCCAACCTGGGCACGTGTGGATCTGGTCTGAATCGGCATACCAACGATTTCAAGAACTGAACAAAAAGACAGACCACAACCCAGGTCCAAGTCTGGCCACTGGGTGGCACACATGCAGACACATTCAAATAGCACAGCAAGTGTTTTGAAAACTAAACTGACATAGGAATCTCAGCCCACAGAAAGAGTGCTGGCACTTGGTTTGAACTGAACCAGATGGATTACCTGATTAAAAATAAAAAAAATATCAACATGCTCAATAAGATTTAAAGACCCAGAATCTCATAATGGAATATACAAAATGTCCATGATAAAGTCCAAAATTACTAGGCATATGAAAGACAACAAAAATCTCCACTGACCTAGGAAAAGACAATCAAGAGGTCAGTCATAAGATGATACAGATGTCATAATTATCTGATAAAGACTTTAAAACAGGAGAGCTGGGAAGATGGCGGAAGAGTAAGACGTGGAGATCACCTTCCTCCCCACAGATACATCAGAAATACATCTACACGTGGAACAACTCCTACAGAACACCCACTGAACGCTTGCAAAAGACATCAGACCTCCCCAAAGGCAAGAAACTCCCCACGTACCTGGGTAGGGCAAAAGAAAAAAGAATAAACAGAGACAAAAGAATAGGGACGGGACCTGCACCAGTGGGAGGGAGCTGTGAAGGAGGAAAGGTTTCCACACACTAGGAGCCCCTTCGCGGGCGGAGACTGCGGGTGGCGGAGGGGGAAGCTTCGAGCCACGGAGAAGAGCGCAGCGACAGGGGTACGGAGGGCAAAGCGGAGAGATTCCCACATGGAGGATCGGTGCCGACCGGCACTCACCAGCCCAAGAGGCTTGTCTGCTCACCCGCCGGGGCGGGCGGGGGCTGGGGGCTGAGGCTCAGGCTTCGGTCGAATGCCGGGAGAGGATTGGGGTTGGCGGCGTGAACACAGCCTGAAGGGGTTAGTGCGCCACAGCTGGCCGGGAGGGAGTCCGGGTAAAGGTCTGGAGCTGCCGAAGAGGCAAGAGACTTTTTCTTCCCTCTTTGTTTCCTGGTGCGTGAGGAGAGAGGTTTAAGAGCGCCGCGTAAAGGAGCTCCAGAGACGGGCGCGAGCCACGGCTATCAGCGCGGACCCCAGAGACGGGCAAGAGACGCTAAGGCTGCTGCTGCCGCCACCAAGAAGCCTGTGTGCGAGCACAGGTCACCAGCCACACCTCCCGTCCCAGGAGCCTGTGCAGCACGCCACTGCCACGGTCCTGTGATCTAGGGACAACTTCCCCTGGAGAACGCTTGGCGTGCCTCAGGCTGGTGCAAACTTACGCTGGCCTCTGCCGCCGCAGATTCGCCCCGAATCCGTGCCCCTCCTTCCCCCCGGCCTGAGTGAGCCAGAGAACCATAATCAGCTGCTCCTTTAACCCCGTCCTGTCTGAGTGAAGAACAGACGCCCTCCTGCGAACTACACGCAGAGGCGGGGCCAAATCCAAAGCTGAACCCCAGGAGCTGTGCGAACAAAGAAGAGAAAGGGAAATTTCTCCCAGCAGCCTCAGGAGCAGCGGATTAAAGCTCCACAATCAACTTTCCACCTGCATCGGTGGAAAACCTGAATAGACAACAAATCAACCCAAATTGAGGAGGTGGACTTTGAGAGCAAGATATATTATTTTTTTCCCCTTTTCCTCTTTTTGTGAGTGTGTATGTGTATGGTTCTGTGTGAGATTTCGTCTGTATAGCTTTGCTTTCACCATTTGTCCTAGGGTACTGTCTGTCCATTTTTTTTTTTTTACCTAAAAAAATTTTTTTCTTAATAATTATTTTTTATTTTAATATTTTTATTTTATTTTATCCTTATTTTATCCTCTTTTTTCTTTCTTTCTTTCTTTCTTTCTCTTTCTTTCTCTTTCTTTCTTTCTTTCTTTCTTTCTTTCTTTCTTT
>NC_041234.1:101165702-101166345 GCF_002837175.3 Physeter macrocephalus
CTTTCTTTCTTTCTTTCTTTCGTTCTTTCTTTCTTTCTTTCTTTCTTTCTTTCTTTCTTTCTCTTTCTCGCTTTCTCTCTTTCTTTTCCTCCCTTTTATTCCGAGCCATGTGGATGAAAGGCTCTTGGTGCTGCAGCCAAGACTCAGTGCTGTGCCTCTGAGGTGGGAGAGCCAACTTCAGGACACTGGTCCACAAGAGACCTCCCAGCTCCACTTAATATCAAACGGCGAAAATCTCCCAGAGATCTCCATCTCAACACCAACACCCAGGTTCACTCAACGACCAGCAAGCTACAGTGCTGGACACCCTATGCCAAACAACTAGCAAGACAGGAACACAACACAACCCATTAGCAGAGAGGCTGCCTAAAAACATAATAAGGCCACAGACACCCCAAAACACACCACCAGACGCGGACCTGCCCACCAGAGAGACAATATACAGCATCATTCACCAGAACACAGGCACTAGTCCCCTCCACCGGGAAGCCTACACAACACACTGAACCAACTTTAGCCACTGGGGACAGACACCGAAAACAACGGGAACTACGAACCTGCAGCCTGTGAAAAGGAGACCCCAAACACAGTAAGATAAACAAAATGAGAAGACAGAAAAACACACAGCAGATGAAGGAGCAAG
>NC_041234.1:101167461-101168127 GCF_002837175.3 Physeter macrocephalus
AGTTAATTGATATTTATAGGACATTCCATCCAGAAACAACAGAATACACATTTTTCTCAAGTGCTCATGGAACACTCTCCAGGATAGATCATATCTTGGTTCACAAATCAAGCCTTGGTAAATTTAAGAAAATTGAAATCATATCAAGTATCTTTTCCAACAACAACGCTATGACACTAGATATCAATTACAGGGAAAGGTCGGTGAAAAATACAAACACATGGAGGCTAAACAATACACTACTTGATAACGAAGTGATCACTGAAGAAATCAAAAAGGAAATCAAAAAATACCTAGAAACAAATGACAATGGAGACACGACAACCCAAAACCTATGGGTTGCAGCAAAAGCAGTTCTAAAAGGGAAGTTTATAGCAATACGATCCTACCTTAAGAAACAGGAAACATCTAGAATAAACAACCTAACCTTGTACCTAAAACAATTAGAGAAAGAAGAACAAAACCCCCCCAAAGTTAGCAGAAGGAAAGAAATCATAAAGATCAGATCAGAAATAAATGAAAAAGAAATGAAGGAAACGATAGCAAAGATCAATAAAACTAAAAGCTGGTTCTTTGAGAAGATAAACAAAATTGATAAACCATTAGCCAGACTCAACAAGAAAAAAAGGGAGAAGACTCAAATCAACAGAATTAGAAATGAAAAAG
>NC_041234.1:101168181-101168593 GCF_002837175.3 Physeter macrocephalus
GAACATAGATGCAAAAATCCTCAACAAAATACTAGCAAACAGAATCCAACAGCACATTAAAAGGATGATACACCATGATCAAGTGGGGTTTATTCCAGGAATGCAAGGATTCCTCAATATACGCAAATGAATCAACGTGATACACCATATTAACAAACTGAAGGAGAAAAACCATATGATCATCTCAATAGAGGCAGAGAAAGCTTTCGACAAAACTCAACACCCATTTATGATAAAAACCCTCCATAAAGTAGGCATAGAGAGAACTTTCCTCAACATAATAAAGGCCAAATATGACAAACCCACAGCCAACATCATCCTCAATGGTGAAAAACTGAAACCATTTCCAATAAGATCAGGAACAAGACAAGGTTGCCCACTCTCACCACTCTTATTCAACATAGTTTTGGAA
>NC_041234.1:101169580-101184178 GCF_002837175.3 Physeter macrocephalus
TTAGAGAAATGCAAATCAAAACTACAATGAGATATCATCTCACACTGGTCAGAATGTCCATCATCAAAAAATCATCTAGAAACAATAAATGCTGGAGAGGGTTTGGAGAAAAGGGAACATTCTTGCACTGCTGGTGGGAATGTAAACTGATACAGCCACTGTGGAGAACAGTATGGAGGTTCCTTAAAAAACTAAAAATAGAACTACCATATGACCCAGCAATCCCACTACTTGGCATATACCCTGAGAAAACCAAAGTTCAAAAAGAGTCATGTACCAAAATGTTCTTTGCAGCTCTTTTTACTATAGCCAGGAGATGGAAGCAACCTAACTGTCAATCATCAGATGAATGGATAAAGAAGATGTGGCACATATACACAATGGAATATTACTCAGCCATAAAAAGAAACGAAATTGAGTTATTTGTAGTGAGGTGGATGGACCTAGAGTCTGTCATACAGAGTGAAGTAAGTCAGAAAGAGAAAAACAAATACCATATGCTAACACATATATATGGAATCTAAGAAAAAAGAAGGTCATGAAGAACCTAGGGGTATGACAGGAATGGAGACACAGACCTACTAGAGAATGGACTTGAGGATGTGGGGAGGGGGAAGGGTAGGCTGTTACAAAGTGAGAGAATGACATGGACATATATACACTACCAAACGTAGAATAGATAGCTAGTGGGAAGCAGCCACATAGCACAGGGAGATCAGCTCAGTGCTTTGTGACCACCTAGAGTGGTGGGATAGGGAGTGTGGGAGGGAGGGAGACGCACGAGGGAAGAGGTATGGGGACATGTGTATATGTATAACTGATTCACTTTGTTATAAAGCAGAAACTAACACACCATTGTTAAGCAATTATACTCCAATAAAGATGTTAAAAAAAAGACTTTAAAACAGATATTTTTTAAATGCTCAAATGAGCAAATATGAACAAACAGTAAAATACAAAGGTATTTGTAAAAAATAAAAGATATATAAAAGAACCAAGTAAAAATGTTAAAATTGAAAAATACAAAATTAAAAATTCACTAGATAGACTCATTAGCAGAATGGAGAGGGCAGAGGAAAGATTCTGTGAATTTGAAGATAAATCAACAGAAATTACCCATTTTGAAATGTAGAGACAAAAAAAAAGAGAGAAAGGTTCAAAAAAAGTGAACAGAGCCTCAGAGACCTGTGGGACAATTTAAAAAAGTTTTAACAGTAGTGTCTTCAGAGACTAGAAGAAGAAAAATAGTGGAGTGCTGAAAAAATATTTGAAGAAATAATGGCTGTAAACGTCTCAAACTTAGCAAAAGAAAAAAAAATACAAATTTAAGAAACTGAGGAAAACTCAAATTGGATAAACCCAATGAAACGCATGCCAATGTACATTATAGTCAAACTTCTGGAAAATAAAGACAAAAAGTCCTGAACAGAATCAGAAAGATATGATGCAATACCTATGGGGGACAATGTTACAAAGGACTGTATATTTCTCATTAGAAACCATGGAGGAGAGAAGGAAGTGGCACGGTATTTTTAACATGCTGGAAAAAAAAAAAGGAATTGTCATCCCAGAATTCTATATCTAGAGAAAATATCCTTCAGTAGTACAGGTAAAATAAAAACATTCTCAAACAAAGGAAACTAAATTCATAAACAGCTGACCTGCTCTTAATTGCTGAAGTAATTTCTTCAGATACGAGAAAAATAATACTGGGAGGAAATTTGGAACCTTAGGAATAAAAGAAGAACAAAAAACCTGTAAATATCTGGATAAGTATAACAGAAAAGAGCAGAAGAAATATTTGAAGTAATAATGGCTGCTATTTTACCAAAATTAATGACAGACTGCAAACCACAGATCCAATAAGCTCAGAAAATATCAAGTAGGAAAAATACCATAAAATCTATAACTCAGAATATCATATTCAAACTGAAGAAAACCAAAGACAGGGGAAAATCTTGAAGGAAATCAGAGGGTAAAATCCACTTTACCTACAGAGGAACAAGGATTGGAATTACACTGGACTTTTCAGAAACCATGCAAGCAAGAAGAGAGTGGAGTAAAATATTTATTCCACTCTTCAACAGTGAAAATGTTGAAAGAAAAAATAAGTCCACCTAGAATTTTATATTTAGCAATTTCATCCTTTAAAAGACCCTCAGACAAAAACTGAGGGAATATGTTGCCAGTAGACCTGCCTTGCAAGAAATGTTAAAGAAGTTCTTGAGAGAGAAGGTAAGTGATATTGGTCAGAAATGCAGGTCTACATAAAATAGGAACAGCATCGGGCTTCCCTGGTGGTGCAGTGGTTGAGAGTCCGCCTGCCGATGCAGGGGACACGGGTTTGTGCCCTGGTCCGGGAAGATCCCACATGCCGCGGAGTGGCTAGGCCCATAAGCCATGGCTGCTGAGCCTGTGCATCCAGAGCCTGTGCTCTGCAGCAGGAGAGGCCACAACAGTGAGAGGCCCACATACCGCAAACAAAAACAAAACAAAACAAAAGGAACAGCATCAGAGAAGGAATAAATGAAAGTAAAACAGAATATATACCTTTTTATTATTCTTGATTGACCTAATAGATAATTCTTCAAAGTAATAATAGCAACAATATACTGGGAGATTGTAGCATATGAATAAGTGAAATAAATGACAACAATATTATAAGGGACAGGAGGAAGGAACTGGGAATACTCTGTTAAGAGTTACCTGTACTACCCATGAAAGGACATAGATATATTAAAAGTAAAGAATGGAGAAAGATATGCCATGCTAATACGAATCAAAAGAAAGCTGGAGTAGCTATATTAATTTCAGACAAAGCAGTCTTCAGAAAAAAAGGAAATTATTAGAGATAAGGCAGGATACATAATGATAATGTGGTCAATTCTCCAAGAAAATATAACAGTTCTTGACACGTATGCACCTAATAAAAACATTCTCAAACACCAAAATTCTCAAGCACCAAAATACATGATGCAAAAACTGGTGGACAAATCCACTTCTCTATCAGTAATTGATAGATCTAGCAACCAGAAAATCAGTAAAGACATAGATGACCTGAACAGCATCATCAATCGAGTGTGTCTAATTAACATTATAGAATAATTCATCCAACAACAGCAGAATACACATTCTTCTGAAGCTCACAAGGACATTTACTAACGTAGACCACATCACAGACTATAAAACTCACCTTAACGAATTTAAAAGATTAGAAATCATACAGAGTATACTCTCAGACCATAATGGAGTTGAACAAGAAATCAATAACAGAAAGATAGCTGGAAAAATGCCAAAATATTTGGAGATTAAACAGAAGAGTTCTAAATAAAACATGGGTGAAAGAAGAAATCTCAAGAGGAATTTTAAAATATTATGAACTATGCATTTCCCTTGTGGTGCAGTGGTTAAAAATCCACCTGCCTGGGCTTCCCTGGTGGCGCAGTGGTTGAGAGGCTGCCTGCCAATGCAGGGGACGCAGGTTCGTGTCCTGGTCTGGGAAGATTCCACATGCTGCGGAGCAGCTGGGCCCGTGAGCCATGGCCGCTGAGCCTGCGTGTCCAGAGCCTGTGCTCTGCAACGGGAGATGCCACAACAGTGAGAGGCCTGTGTACTGCAAAAAAAAAAAAAAAAAAAAAAAGAATCCACCTACCAATGCAGGGGACACAGGTTCGAGCCCTGGTCCAGGAAGATCCCACATGCCGCAGAGCAACTAAGCCTGTATGCCACAACTACTGAGCCTGAACTCTAGATCCCACGAGCCACAATTACTGAAGCCCGCGTGCCACAACTACTGAAGCCTGCGTGCCACAACTACTGAAGCCTGCGTGCCTAGAGCCCGTGCTCTGCAGTGAGAAGCCACTGAAATGAGAAGCCCGTGCACCACAATGAAGAGTAGCCCCCTCTTGCCGCAATTAGAGAAAGCCCGCACTCAGCAACAAAGACCCAATGCAGCCAAAAATAAATTAATGAATAAATAAATTAATTAATTAAAAAACAAACATATCTTCTTAGATAATTACCATTTTAAACAAAAAAATAAATTAAATAAAATATTATTAACTCAACATGAAAATACAACTTAGCAAAATCTGTAGGTTGCAGGAAAAGCAGTGCTTAGAGGAAATTCATAGCATCAAAATGCATATGTTAGAAAAGAAGAAAGATGTAAAGTCAACAATATAAGCTTATGTATTAGGAAAGCACAGAAAGAAGAGCAATATAAGCATAATGTAGGCAGAACAAAAAAAATAATAAAAATTACAGAAGATATCAATGAAATTAAAAACAGGAAACCAATAAAGAAAATCAATGGACCAAAAGCTGGTTCTTTGAAAAAAACAATAAAATTGATAATCATCTGTAAGGCTAACCAAGAAAAAAGGGAAGACACAAATTACTCATATCAGAAATGAAAAAGGGATCATCACTACTTTTCCCATGGTCATTAAAAGAAAAATTAATAGTATTATGAATAATTCCATGCCCACAAATTTGATAACTTAGATGAAGCAGACCAGTTCCTTAAAAGACACAGTTACCAAAGGTCACATAAGGAGAAATAGATAATCTGAATAGGCATATATCTACTGAAAGTATTGAGTCAAAAATTAATAATTTTCTAAAAAAGAAAACACAAGGTGAGGATGGTTTCACTGTGAATTCTAACAAACATTTAAGGAAGAAATTATACCAATTATCTACAGTCTCTTCCAGAAAATAGAAGCAGAGTACATTGCCTAACTCTTTCTATGAGGCCAGCATTAGCCCAAAACAAAAACAGAAAAAAATATTATAAGAAAGGAAAACTATAGAGCAACATAGCTCATGTACATGCATGCAAAAATCCTCCACAAAATATTACCAAATTGAATCCAGCAATGTATAAAATAAATTATGCACCACCAACAACTGGAATTTATTCCAGTTGTGTTCAACATTCAAAAATCAATTAATGTGATCAATCACACCAATAGGCTAAAGAAGAAAAATTATACAATCAATGAATAGATTTTTTAAAATTTCACAAAATCCAACCTTCACTCATGATTAAAAAAAAAATCTTGGCAAACTAGGAATACAGGAAAATTTAACTTGGTAAAGAAAGTTTAAAAAAACCCTGTGACTAACATAATACTTAATACTTAGAAACTAGATGCTTTATCCCTAAGATTGAGAACAAGGCAAGGATGTCCCCTTTTACTACTGCTACACTGTACTGGAACATACTGGCAGTCTTAGCGAATGCAATAAGACAAGAAAGGAAATAAAAGGTATAAAGATTGGGAAGGAAGAAATAACACTGTCTTCATTCACAGATGACATGATTGCCTCTATAGAAAATCCTAAAGAATAGACCAAAAAAACCCAAACAAACAAACAAAAAAAACCCTCTTGGAACTAATAAGTGATTATAGCAAGGTTGCAAGATATGAGGATAATATACAAGAGTCAACTGCTTTCCTAAATACTACCAATGACAATTTGGGATTTGAAATAAAGAACACAATACTAAGGCATTACATAATGATAAAGGGATCAATCCAACAAGAAGCTATAACATTTGTAAATATATATGCACCCAACATAGGAGCACCTAAATACATAAAGCAAATATTAACAGACATAAATGGAGAAATTATCAGTAACACAATAATAGTGGGGGACTTTAACACCCTACTTACATCAATGGAGAGATCATCCAGACAGAAAATCAATGAGGAAACAGTGGCATTAAATGACACATAAGACCAGAAAAAAAAAGATATATACAGGACAGTCCATGCAAAAACAGCAAAATACACATTCTTTCAAGTGCACATGGAATGTTCTCTAGTATAGATCACATGTTAGGCCATAACACCAGTATCGATAAATGTAAAGAAGACTGAAATCATATCAAGCATCTTTTCTTACCACAACGGAATGAGACTAGACACCTACAACAAGAAAAAAACACAAACACATGGAGTCTAAACAACATGCTACTATGCAACCAGTGGGTCAATGAAGAAATCAAAGAGGAAATCAAAAAACACCCTGAGACAAATGAAAATGGAAACAACAATGTTCCAAAATCTATGAGACACAGCAAAGGCAATTCTAAGAGGGAAGTTTATGTCAATACGGGCCTACCTCAGGAAACAAGAAAAATCTCAGATAAATAATCTTACATTTAGGTCTTTAATCAAGTTTGAGTTTATTTTTTATATGGTGTTAGAGAATGTTCTAATTTCATTCTTTTACATGTAAGACCAGATACTGTAAAACTCTTAGAGGAAAACATAGGCAGAACACTGTCTGACATAAATTACAGCAAGATCTTTTTTGATCCACCTCTGAGAGTAATGAAAATAAAAACAAAAATAAACAAATGGGACCTAATTAAACTTCAAAGCATTTGCACAGCAAAGAAAACCATAAACAAAACAAAAAGACAACCCACAGAATGGGAGAAAATATTTGCAAGCAAAGCGACAGACAAGGGATTAATCTCCAAAATATATAAACAGCTCATGCAGCTCAATATCAAGAAACAAACAACCCAATCAAAAAAATGGGTGGAAGATCTAAATAGACATTTCTCCAAAGAAGACATACAGATGGCCAAGAGGCACATGAAAAAATGCTCAACATCACTAATTACCAGAGAGATGCAAATCAAAACTATAATGAGGTATCACCTCACACCAGTCAGAATGGCCATCATCAAAAAATCTGCAAACAATAAATGCTGGAGAGGGTGTGGAGAAAAGGGAACCCACTTACACTGTTGGTAGGAATGTAAATTGGTAGAGCCACTATGGTGAACAGTATGGAGGTCCCTTTAAAAACTAAAAATTGAGCTACCATGTGATCCAGCAATTCTGCTCCTGGGCATATATCTGGAGAAAACCATAATTCAAAAAGATACATGTACCCCAATGTTCATTGCAGTGCTATTTACAATAGCCAGGACATGGAAGCAACCTAAATGTCCATCAATGGAGGAACTGATAAAGAAGATGTGGTATATATATATATATATATATATATACAATGAAATATCCCTCAGTCATAAAAAAGAACAAAATAATGTCATTTGCAGCAACATGGATGGACCTAGAGATTGTCATACAGAGTGAAGTTAGTCAGACAGAGAAAGACAAATATCATATGATATCACTTATGTATAGAATCTAAAAAGATGGTACAAATGAACCTATTTACAAAACATAAATGGAGTCACAGATGCAGGAAACAAACTTATGGTTACCAAGGGGGAAAGGTGGGGGAGGGATAAATTGGGAGATTGGAATTGACATATACACACTACTATATATAAAATAGATAACTAATAAGAACCTACTGTGTAGCACAGGGAACTCTACTCAATACTCTGTAATGACCTATATGGAAATAGAATCCACAAAAAGAATGGATAGATGTATATGCATAACTGATTCACTATGCTATACAGTAGAAATTGTAACAACATTGTAAATCAACTATACTCCAATAAAAATTAATTTAAAAAAACAAAACAAAGAAAAAATAGGAAAGATCAATAAAACTAGGAACAGATTTTTTAAAAAGATAAACAAAATTCATAAACTTTTAGCCAGAGTCATCAAGGAAAAAAGGGAGGGCCCAAACAAATAAAGTCAGAAATGAAAGAGAATAAGTTAAAACCAACACAGCAGAAATGCAAAATATTATGTGATTACTACAAAAATTTATATGCCAACACATTGGACAACCTAGAAAAAATAGATAAGTTCCTATAAACATACGAACTTCCAAGGCTGAATCAGGAAGAAACAGAAAATCTGAACAGACAGATTACTAGTAGCAAATTTAGTCAGTAATCAAAAAACTCCCAGGACTTCCCTGGTGGTGCAGTGGTTAAGAATCTGCCTGCCAATTCAGGGGACATGGGTTTGATCCCTGGTCCGGGAAGATCCCACATGCCACGGAGCAGTTAAGCCCGTGTGCCACAACTACTGAACCTACACTCTAGAGCCTGCAAGCTGCAACTACTGAAGCCCACGAGCCTAGAGCCTGTGCTCCACAACAAGAGAAGCCACTGCAATGAGAAGGTTGCATACCGCCATGAAGAGTAGACCCCACTTGCCACAACTAGAGAAAGCCTGTGCTTAAATAAATAAATAACTGCCAGTAAACAAAAGTTCAGGATCAGGTGGTTTCACTGGGGTATTCTACCAAGCATTTAAAGAAGAGTTAATACCTATCCTTCTCAAAATATTGAAAAGGGAAGAATACTTCCAAATGTATTCTATGAGGCCAGCATCACACCAATACCAAAACCAGACAAAGACACCACACAAAAAAAGAAAATCATAGGCCAATATCCCAGGTGAACGTAGGTGCAAAATTCCTCAACAACGTATTAGCAAACAGAATTCAGCAATATATTAAAAGGATCATAAATCATGATCAAGTGAGATTCATCCCAGAGGTGCAAGGATGATTCAATATCTGCAAATCAATCAACATGATACACCACATTAACAAAATGAAGAATAAAAATCTTATAATCAACTCAATAGATGCTGAAAAACCTTTTGACAAAGTTCAACATTCATTTATAATAAACACTCTCAACAAAGTGGATATAAAGTGAATATACCTCAACATAATAAAGACCATATATGAAAATCTCACAGCTAATATCATACTCGATGGTGAAAAGCTGACAGTATTTCTTCTAGTATCAGGAACAAGACAAGGATGCCCACTCTGACCACTTTTTTTTTTTTTTTTTGCAGTACACGGGCCTCTCACTGTTGTGGCCTCTCCCGTTGCGGAGCACAGGCTCCGGACGCACAGGCTCAGCGGCCATGGCTCACGGGCCCAGCCGCTCCGTGGCATGTGGGATCTTCCTGGACTGGGGCACGAACCCGTGTCGCCTGCATTGGCAGGTGGACTCTCAACCACTGTGCCATCAGGGAAGCCCTCTGACCACTTTTATTCAACATAGTATTGGAAGTCCTAGCCCCAGCAATCAGAAAAGAAAAAGAAATAAAAGGCATCCAAATTTGAAAAGAAGTAAAACTGTCACTGTTTGGAGATGACATGGTACTATACATACAAAATCCTAAAGACACCCCCCAAAAACTCCTGGAGCTCATCATTGAATTTGGTAAAGTTACAGGATATAAAATTAATATACAGAAATCTGTTGCATTTCTATACACTAACAATGAACTATCAGAAAGAGAAATTAAGAAAACAAATCCATTCACAATGAAATTTAAATGAATAAAATATCTGGGAATAATTCTAACTAAGGAGGTAAAAGACCTGTACGCTGAAAACTATAAGACATTAATAAAAGAAATTGAATATAACACATAGAAATGGAAAGATATACCATGCTCATGGATTGAAAGAATTAATATTGTTAAAATGTCATTACTACCCAAAGCAATCTACAGATACAATGCAATCCCTATCAAAATACCAATGGAATTTTTCACAGAACTAGAACAAATAATCCTAAAATTTGTATGGAACCACAGAAGACCCTGATTAGCCAAAGGAATCTTGAGAAAGAACAAAATTGGAAGTATCACACGCCATGATTTCAAACTATATGGCAAAGCTAAAGTAAACAAAACAGTATGGTACTGGCACAAAAACAGACACATAGCTCAATGGAACAGAATAGAAAGCCCAGGGAAAAGAAACCGCACTTATATGGTCAATTAATCTTTGACAAAGGAGGAGAATATACAATAGGGGAAAGACAGCCTCCTTTTAAATAAACAGTGTTGGTAAAACTGGACAGCTACATGCAAAAGAATGAAACTGGACCATTTTCTTACACCATATACAAAAATAATCTCAAAATGGATTAAAGACTTAAGTCTAAGATGTGAAACTATAAAATTCCTAGAAGAAAACTTAGGCAATAAGCTCTTTGACACTGGACTTAATATTTTTTGGATCTTGTCTCCTCAGGCAAGGGCAACAAAAGCAAAAATAAACATTTAGTTTGATGTGACTACATCAAACTAAAAATGTTTTGTACAGCAAAAACCAAACAAACAAAAAACAAAACCTTCAACAAGACAATATATTGAATAGGAGAAATATTTGCAAATGATATATCTGATAATCTGTTAATATCCAAATTATATAAAGCAATCACACAACTTAATATTTAAAAAGCAAACAATTTAATTTAAAAATGAGCAGAGAACGTTAGTAGACATTTCTCCAAAGAAGACATACAGATTACCAACAGACACATGCAAAGATGCTCAACATCATTAACCATAAGGAAAATGTAAATCAAAACCACAATGAGATATCGCCTCACACCTGTCAGATGACTATTATCAAAAAGACAACAAATAACAAGTGTTGGCAAAAAATGTGAAGAGGACCCTCATGCACTGTTGGTGGTAATGTAAATTGGCACAGGCACTATGGAAAATAGTGTGGAAGTTCCTCAAAAATTAAAAATAGAACTACCATACAATCCAGAAGTTCCACTTCTGGGTGTTTACCTGAAGAAAACAAAAACACTAATTCAAAAAGATATATTCACTCCTATGTTCATTGCAGCATTATTTACAATAGTCAAGATATGGAAGCAACCTACATGTCCATTGATGGATGATTGGATAAAGAATATGTGAGATGTATATATATATGTGTGTGTGTGTGTCTGTGTGTGTATATATATATATATATATATATGCCATCACTATATACACCATTCTAGACCATGTCAATTTCACATCTTTTATGCAGATTAAAGATGTAAACATAGCTTAACAGCATGGTCCCAATTGGGCCACATCAAAGATTCAATTACATCTGTCAGGTGGAGTTAAATGATTCCTTTTTTACCACTCCACTCACAAGCCAATTACATCAATTGATTTCTACTGGTACAAAATCTTCCTCATAAAGGACACCAGCCATATCTCTTCTTGGATTTCTGTTGAATGGGTGGAGAACCCAGCTGAAGATATGCTTCTGAACAGATTGTAGGGCCCCTAAGAACTAATCCACCAAGGAGTATGTCAGGCATAGTGAGTCAGATTTAGCAAGAAGGGCTGAGAATGAGGGGCCGGTGGAGTTTCCAATTACAGGATAGTTGTTGTTGCCTAAACCCATCTCAGCCCAACTACTCTGGGCAAATGTGTACTCCGGGATATAAGGACTGAGTAAAAGCCAAATGAGCTGACTAAACTTTGTAACACCTCAAGACTCAAATAACCATGCCATGAGATTCCCCCAAGGGAACATAATGCGGGGAGGAGAAAGCTATGCACCTTCTGACTTTGCAGTTGACTGCCAAGGTCTTATCGCTCTGTGAGGACTGAGAGCATTGATAGCCAGGCCAATCAGCAGGATGTAGCAGGCTGGCAAGGCAGCAGCCACAGCACTGAGGGGCTGGTACACAGTATCAGCAGCACTGGTGGTGGTCTGGCTAATTCAGAGCTCATGTGAGATAACCCCCAGGGACTCCCATAAATACTTTGGCAGGGTCTTTTTTGAGAGTGACAGGCTTAAAATTACTGTCTGAGCAGATAGGGGCCAGAGCCAGGGTCGGTTGGTTACAGCCATAAATCAGACAGGCTAGCACAATGAAACGTGATGCAAAAATAACCTTCACAGTAGAACGACTATACCATTATTTACTCTCTGACAACAGCAGTTGTTTCCTTGGTGCCATTAACTGATTTGCTAGTATTAAAAAGCTAATAATTAAAATGACAAACCCACATGGACAAGTCGATTAAAGTCTTTGGTTAATCAATTCCTTCTCAATGCATGTAACTGTACTTCCACAAAACCTGCTTCCATTTGGACATAATTAGTGAACATGTTCTTCATCAGTACCAGGACAGAAATGACACATTAAAATAGGACCCTAGAACCACATACAAACCCAGAGAAAGAAACATTAAAAAGTGGGATAAATATAGGAAATCAACGATATCACAGGAAATGTCAGTCATCTCATTGGCTGGGTTCTTGGTGACAGGCAAACATTTCCCAAAATGCTTTTTTTTCCCCCAAAGTGCTTGTTATATGATTAAAGTCACTTTTCGAGAGAACCATACTTCCACTTTGGGACAGCTCTTGAACTGGAATAATGGCCAACACAACAATTATTGGTCTTACTATGAGCCAGATACCATTCTAAATACTTACATGTAATAATGCATCCAATCCTCCCAAAATCCCTATTAGGTAAGCACTTATTATCCCTATTGTGCAGGTGAGCAAAATAAGGCTCAGAAAGTTTACGTAGTTAGTGAGTGGCAGAGCCAGTATTCCAATCTAGGAAGTCTGATGTCAGAGATGAAGCTCTTAACTTTGAATGCTTTCTGTGTGCACCTACTGCCTGCATCCAGCTCCTGGCTTCCCAGAGTCCTCCAGAGTGGTACTCCATCACAACCTACCCTTCCAGGCAATCCCCATACAACATGGAAAATAAGCGAAACAAAAATGCACTTGTTCATGAACTTGTCTGTCCAGCCTGCTCTCTCTATGGACAAGTAAGTGTGCTGTTTGATTGGAAACTATCTTCATTCTTTCACTCCAAGCAAATAGACGGGGAGCATAATAATTCTCTCAGTACCAGTTTAAGATACTTAATCCGGCTAATAAGACAGAACTGTTCTACCCTGCAAGTGGATATGATCCCCGTGACCAGCTGTTAGTAGGACATGCATTTTAAGTTGGTTCTCCAGCATAGAGATGGCTTTTACCAAGTCATCCTCATTCTCTACTCTGGCCCAAGGCTCAGTCTCACAAGGAAATCGGCCATCAAGTGTAAATAAATCTTGAAAATAAATTTTAACCAATTTATCAAAACTGTTTCTTCTATTTCCCCTGCTTTATATCATTGTATATCACACACTTGATGATCTAACCGTTTTTCATTTTTTGTTTCTGTACAGATAAACCTAATTTAGAATCCCAGCTCTGCCATTTCCTAGCTCCATGTGTGACCTTGGGCAATTTACTTAACCTTTCTGTGACTTAGTTTTCTCACTCTAAAATGGGTACACAGATGTCTCTCCACAAGGGATTTAGTGAGGGAAAAATGAGCATACATGCGAAAACATTTGGCAAGAAGGATATAAAATAATATATTATCATTTTGTTTTAAATTGTGTAAATTCCCAGAAAGACAAATAGTTGAAATAAAAAATGACAATAGTCTTTTAAATCCAAGGAGACAGGATTTTCGATGGATTACAGTTTACAGTTGTCTATCTTTGACCCTTCACTGCACAGTATTAATGATCTGTATAGGCTGTCATTTTCTTGGTGTTCAAAAAAGACCAGAGCTCAACCAATCTGTGAGCACAGTCTCTAGTAACTACACAGGTAATTTCAACCCTCATAAATTCAATTCCAAGTATCCACCATTTTAACCAATGCCTAAACTAAACACTCAGGTTTTCTAAGAACAGTGTCTAAAGCTAAGTTATTGGCCCAAGTTTCCAGAGAGTGGGCTCAAATGCCAATTAAAATAGACTATAGGGAATCATGAACAAGCCACTTAGCTGCTCCAGAATACCTCAAAGTATATTATTATTCTTTCTCTCACCCTCAGGCATTCTGGAATACCAGAGTCCAGACCAACATAAAGAAGTGTGCTTCCAAAAAAAGGAAAATTCAAAGTGGCAAATTACAGAAAGAAATTGAATCCACCGGACAAATTTTCAGCAAGAAATTAACATGTGCCACATTTGCAAAAAGTATAAAACAACCCACTCCCCCAAATATCCATATTTCAAATTAAACCTTTATTAAATATTGAGATCAGTTGAGTTCCCATCAATATTACACATGTCCTGCATAATCATATATATTTCATTAACTACATATCCACAGCTTTCTAATAACATTTCCATTTCGACTTCCTGTCATTGAGGCTTATATTAGCATATAGGCACTTGGAGTCCATGAGGAAGGGAAGGAAAAACTTAATAACCAAAATGTGCTTTCATTCTCACTGTCAGCAGGAACTGTAGCTTGAGACATATAACTGAAAAGCAATACTGGCTTGAAATAATGCATTAGGCAAGAAAAAACACAGTGGCAGATTCAGAACAGAGAAAAGAAAGCATAAAATATTGTTTTTTGTTTTTTTTTGATTCAATAGTTGTATTTAATAGTTATGTTCCATATTAATATTTGTAAATGTATATAAATGTATACACATAGAGCAACACAGTATTCATTCAGTAACCATTTCTGAAATGAACTGAGCACTGTCAAAATTGCTGTTACCAGTTACTTCATTTATAAATATGCTGGTACTTCAATTTTTGCTAAATATTATTATTTTGTTATTATTTTTAACATCTTCATTGGAGTATAATTGCTTTGCAATTGTGTGTTAGCTTCTGCTTTATAACAAAGTGAATCAGTTATACATATACACATGTTCCCATATCTCTTCCCTCTTGCGTCTCCCTCCCTCCCTCCCACCCTCCCTATCCCACCCCTCTAGGTGGTCACAAAGCACCGAGCTGATCTCCCTGTGCTATGCGGCTGCTTCCCACTAGCTATCTATTCTACGTTTGGTAGTGTATATATGTCCATGCCACTCTCTCACTT
>NC_041234.1:101185034-101186633 GCF_002837175.3 Physeter macrocephalus
AGTTTCATTCAGTCCCATTTGTTTATTTTTGTTTTTATTTCCATTTCTCTAGGAGGTGGGTCAAAAAGGGTCTTGCTGTGATTTATGTCATAGAGTGTTCTGCCTATGTTGTCCACTAAGAGTTTGATAGTGTCTGGCTTTACATTTAGGTCTTTAATCCATTTTGAGCTTATTTTTGTGTACGGTGTTAGGGAGTATTCTTTATCCATTCATCCGATGATGGACACTTAGGTTGCTTCTATATCCTGGCTATTGTAAATAGAGCTGAAATGAACATTTTGGTACATGACTCTTTGAATTATGGTTTTCTCAGGGTATATGCCCAGTCGTGGGATTGCTGGGTCGTATGGTAGTTCTATTTCTACTTTGTAAAGGAACCTCCATACTGTTCTCCATAGTGGCTGTATCAATTTACATTCCCACCAACAGTGCAAGAGGGTCCCCTTTTCTCCACACCTGGATGATCTGTCCATTGATGAAAGTGGGGTGTTAAAGTCCCCTACTATGATTGTGTTACTGTCGATTTCCCCTTTTATGGCTGTTAGCATTTGCCTTATGTATTGAGGTGCTCCTATGTTGGGTGCATAAATATTTACAATTGTTATATCTTCTTCATGGATCGATCCCTTGATCATTATGTAGTGTCCTTCTTTGTCTCTTGTAATAGTCTTTATTTTAAAGTCTATTTTGTCTGATATGAGAATTGCTACTCCAGCTTTCTTCTGATTTCCATTTGCATGGAATATCTTTTTCCATCCCCTCACTTTCAGTCTGTATATGTCCCTAGGTCTGAAGTGGGTCTCTTGTAGACAGCATATATATGGGTCTCGTTTTTGTATCCATTCAGCCAGTCTGTGTCTTTTGGTGGGAGCATTTAATCCATTTACATTTAAGGTAATTATCGATATGTATGGTCCTATTACCATTTACTGAATTGTTTCGGGTTGTTCTTGTAGGTCTTTTCCTTCTCTTGTGTTTCTTGCCTAGAGAAGTTCCTTTAGCATTTGTTGTAAAGCTGGTTTGGTGGTGCTGAACTCTCTCAGCTTTTGCTTGTCTGTAAAGGTTTTAATTTCTCCATCAAATCTGAATGAGATCCTTGCCGGGTAGAGTAATCTTGGTTGTAGGTTTTTTTCCTTCATCACTTTAAATATGTCCTGCAACTCCCTTCTGGCCTGTAGCATTTCTGCTGAAAGATCAGATGTTAACCTTATGGGGATTCCTTTGTGTGTTATTTGTTGTTTTTCCCTTGCTGCTTTTAATATGTTTTCTTTGTATTTAATTTTTGACAGTTTGATTATTATGTGTCTTGGCGTGTTTATCCTTGGGTTTATCCTGTATGGGACTCTCTGTGCTTCCTGGACTTGATTGACTATTTCCTTTCCTATATTAGGGAAGTTTTCAACTATAATCTCTTCAAATATTTTCTCAGTCCCTTTCTTTTTCTCTTCTTCTTCTGGGACCCCTATAATTCGAATGTTGGTGCATTTAATGTTGTCCCAGAGGTCTCTGAGACTGTCCTCAGTTCTTTTCATTCTTTTTTCTTTATTCTGCTCTGCAGTAGTTATTTCCACTATTGTATCTTCCAGGTCACTTATCCGT
>NC_041234.1:101191111-101191636 GCF_002837175.3 Physeter macrocephalus
CACCTCAGAGGCACAGCACTGACTCCTGGCTGAAGCACCAAGAGCCTTTCATCCACACGGCTCAGAATAAAAGGGAGGAAAAGAAGAAAGAAAGAAAGAAAGAAAGAAAGAAAGAAAGAAAGAAAGGAAGGAAGGAAGGAAAGAAAGAAGAAAGAGAGAAAGAGAGAGAGAAAGAAAGAAAGAAAGAGGATAAAATAAAATAAAGTAAAATAAAATAAAGTTATTAAAATAAAAAATAATTAAGAGAAAAAACATTTTTAAGTAAAAAAAAAAAAAACGGACGGACAGAACCCTAGGACAAATGGTGAAAGCAAAGCTATGCAGACGAGATCTCACACAGAAGCATACACATACACACTCACAAAAAGAGGAAAAGAGAAAAAAATAATCTATCTTGCTCCCAAAGTCCACCTCTTCAATTTGGGATGATTGTCTATTCAGGTATTCCACACATGCAGGGTACATCAAGTTGATTGTGGAGCTTTAATCCGCTGCTCCTGAGGCTGCTGGGAGAGACCTCCCCCT
>NC_041234.1:101191750-101192083 GCF_002837175.3 Physeter macrocephalus
GGGCAGTGGTGGGCTGCACAGGCTCCCGGGAGGGGAGGTGTGGAGTGACCTGTGCTCGCACACAGGCTTCTTGGTGGCGGCAGCAGCAGCCTTAGTGTCTCATGCCCGTCTCTGGGGTCCGCGCTGATAGCCGCGGCTCGCGCCCGTCTCTGGAGCTCCTTTACGTGGCGCTCTTAATCCCCTCTCCTCACGCACCAGGAAACAAAGAGGGAAGAAAAAGTCTCTTGCCTCTTCGGCAGCTCCAGACTTTTTCCCAGACTCCCTCCCGGCTAGCCGTGGTGCACTAACCCCTTCAGGCTGTGTTCCCGCCGCCAACCCCAGTCCTCTCCCTGG
>NC_041234.1:101192455-101205408 GCF_002837175.3 Physeter macrocephalus
GTGCAGGACCCGTCCCTATTCTTTTGTCTCTGTTTATTCTTTTTTCTTTTGCCCTACCCAGGTACGTGGGGAGTTTCTTGCCTTTGGGGAGGTCTGAGGTCTTCCGCCAGTGCTCAGTGGTTGTTCTGTAGGAGTTGTTCCACATGTAGATGTATTTCTGATGTATCTGTGGGGAGGAAGGTGATCTCCGTGTCTTACTCTTCCGCCATCTTCCCAGCTCTCCCCGTAACATATTGTTTATCAAAGGTAATTACAGGTTTTCAATATTTTTTTATTCCATTAGTTATCATTTCACCAAATTTCCTGTCTTCATTTGCATGAAAGAAAGAGCTCTGACATTCGCTTCTGCAAAATACTCATTATCTGGTACAATTTTGAAAGCTAGAGCACAGACCCAGTAAGAGACACAGACAGGCAGCCATCAAGTTACAAACCAATGACTCAGTGTTCTGTTATTTACTTGCTTAATTTCTGACACTTGCCTTTCAAGCCATCTCTTTGATTTGAATGGATGCTGCATGCACTTAACCTTCACCTTTATTTTTTTCTCAACCATTTTTCAGGTCATGCTTGTCTTGACTTGGCCAAGTAGAGCAGGGCAGGGTCACTGTGAAATGTCAGTGCCAAAATAGATTTCCAAAAGCAAAACCAAGGATAGGATGGGGTTTGTTTGCCTGGAGAACATGGGCAGGGTATCACAATCTGGCCTTTGAGCCAAAGAGAATTGGGAGCAGAGTTAGGATCAAATATAGGGTCATCCCAGCAGGGGATGACAGATCCAAGTGAATGAATGTGAACGAGTCAACATTCACGGGCAAAACTGAGGCCAAAGCTATAAAGGACCTGAGCGTAGGGTGGATACAGACGAATCCTGTGGACGGCATTTCCTTGGTATCAGGCATCTTTTGAAGGCACAGGACCCCAAGCTTTTAGATATGCCTCTATCAGTATGAAGAGCACAAATCTATGCATGTTAAACTCCCATGATGCCTAGCAGGTGTGCTTAGAATAAGTGCTTAGAAATCAACTAAATAGCGTGCTAAAATGTAAGTCCATGATCCTTTATATGCAATTCCAAAATACAAAGGGCTCTGGGATGGAAAGATATTTATAAGTCACTTGGTATCAAAATCTGACAGGAACAACTGTGAGGTTATTTATGGTCTATATTCTTCATAGAGTGAATATTTATACATATTGCTGCAGAAATACTATGTGTTTGATTATAAAGCACAGCCCCACACTCCACTGAGGATACTGTAAAATTTTGATGAACACATTGATTCTGCCCATTCTTCTTCAACTATTGTTGAAGAGGAATCAGATGCATCTTGTGGGCCGTATGCTCAGCAAAGAAGTGTCTTTCACTGAACCATGACAATAGACTGGAGCGTGGACCGTGCTCTTGACAACACAGTATTCCATGCTCTTGGCAGCATAATACTCTTCGGCGTGGAGCCACTGCTCTTTATATGCAGACTCTAGCTCGTAAGTAGGCAAAGCTACTACTGTGAGGTAAGGAGGTCTGGGAAAGACCCTCCTGCCCATTCACCCATTCGAAAAATTAACTGAGGGGCTACCATTGCCCAGGCCCTGCCCTGGGAGATACAAAACTGAGTATAGTGAGAGAAGAACACAGAAAATTACCACTCACTTGTTATGATTTGATCTCAGAATATAACAGGAAGGAACTAAAATGTCCTACCCTATTCCTGTCCCCAACCTCACCTCCAGCTAACAGTTGCCTAAATGTCTAATGGTAGTACTTCATCTCGTTAGCTAAAGGTCAAGTTCCCTGCTACAGTGGCTCTTTGGGTGGCATCAGTCATTTCCCCCTCATGTTGCAGAAGTTCCTCTTCCTCTCCTAGAGCAGAATTTCACAGGGGTGGGATAGAAGAAAGTCACAGGGGTCTGGGAACCTGTCAGGTAGGGGAGGGGAGTAGGAAAAAGGAGAAAAGGCTGGCTCACCAAGAGAAAACAAAAAGAATGAAGGCATGCAAGAGGGAGGAAATATGGGGATATATGTATATGTAGAGCTGATTCACTTTGTTATAAAGCAGAAACTAACACACCATTGTAAAGCAACTATACTCCAATAAAGATGTTTAAAAAAAAAAAAGAATGAAGGCAGCAGGTGGGAGTGAAGAACACCAAGAACAAACTGCTAGTGTTAACAGTTTTACCAAGGATTGACTTGAAGTTGGGGCAGAGAGGAGACAGACAAGTATGTGGAGGATACTGCAAGCCAGACTCATCTGTTCAAGGTTCACATGGTTGCTACTGCTTCTCTTTACAGTAACTGTAATTCAAACCATTGAGAAATATAAGTCTTTCCCACATTTCCCACTCCCTTACACTCCTGGACAGGCTCCCAGATCCACCAAGATCTCTTTTCTAGTCTGAACACCACTTGGGACTGTGTGATTATAAAACAAAAAGGCACATGGGGTATGGCTCTTGCCTTCTAATGAAATCAAGGCCACAGATAATGTCTATGAAAGACTTCATGCACAAAATTAGGGAAAGACATAAAGTTTCACTTATGGGCATAAATGTATGTATTATAGAAGAGATTAATGCACATTTGATGCTTGATGTTGATAGATCAAACTCTCAATCTCTCTCTCTCTCCTATACACACACGTACACACAGACACACACACACCTCTCATA
The DNA here is from genome assembly GCF_002837175.3 of Physeter macrocephalus. Lineage (NCBI taxonomy): Eukaryota > Metazoa > Chordata > Mammalia > Artiodactyla > Physeteridae > Physeter > Physeter macrocephalus. The sequence continues at coordinate 101,195,129 of NC_041234.1, forward strand.
CATTCTCCACTGTCATTTTCATAAAAATATACCTAAAAATGCCAACATGTCCTTATCCAAACTGCGTCTTCAAGACTCTTGAATCCTAAAGCATCCAAAACATACTTTGACAAATAATTTGAAAATATCTCCACCAAAGGCCAATTATTTTTAAATCAAGAAAAATTCTACATCTCAGCTCTAGTCTGCACCCTGACTCCGGGCACAAACTCAGCATCTAATTTTAATTAGGCATCTTACAAATGTGTGATGAAACTTGTAAGGGGATATCAGTGTGAGAGTGTGGGTGACACAGAACAGACACATCCCCAATGATGGAAACGCTCCAGAAAGCTCCTCTTCTTCCCAGAAGGTCATCTTCACAAAACAGATGACAGCACATTTTGCTTTCTTCAGGGAAAGGAGCACACCTGACAGGCTGGTTTGAGAGCGTGCCAGCGACTTCAATGAGGGCCTCCTCCCTAGAAGACTCTCATTATCCGGCTTTCCATGCCCCTCAGTCCCAGCAAGAGGGTGTAAGGCAAAATCCAACAAGTTCAATCAGTTTCAGCTTCACAAAGGCAGAAAAATACCCAGCTAGACTTGCCTTCATGAGATAGTACCTTTAAATATGACTTGGGTGTCTTTTCTGTGCTTTTTTTTTTTTTTTTTTACAAGATCCCTCTGTTTGCTTGTGATCTGCTCACTGCAATATAACACATGAATAAAACAGTGCAACTGTGTTTGTTTTAATAAGGCCATTCTGAGCAGCTGTTTAACGATCCATGGTGTTAAATGAAAACTACAGGTGTTCCAAATGCAAACCTTATGGCCCAGGGCCCCCCTTATTACCGCTCCACAATTAGCAGCCAACTGCTCTTAGGCTGCGCAAAGAATTGCCACCATCATCATTACATTATTTCTTAATTTCATTCTCTGCCTAAGTGTCTTTCCCCAAAGGAAAAACCTGCTTGGCATGGGAAAGCATAAGAGTGACAAAACTGAAACGAAGGGAGAAGACAAGCCACTCCCTATCTGACCACAGGCAGGCCTCAGTTAAGAGGGGAAGAAAGGCTCAGCCCCTTGAGAAATCTTCCAGAGTGGCTTGATGGCCAAACTGAGCCAAATTATCAGAAAGCTATATAACTGGACCCTATCACCTCAGCTTCTGCTTTTACACAACTATGATTTTAACCTCACGACCTCAGCTTTCATGGAGGGTCCATAAAATAAGCAGCAAAGGAGGAAAGTTTCTGTCTCTTGTGTGAAATTGCTATCTATACCATCATTCATTACGTAGCTCAGTACCCCATTCATAAAGATGCCTGAGCCAAATTTAATTAGAGCTCAGGAACAAGTTTATCTTTTCATATCAATGGGTATTCTTTCTTCTCCAAAACTAGTAGTTCTCAATTCTGACTGCACATTAGAATCATCTAAGAGTAAACACGTTCGCCTGCCAGCTCCATTCTAGCCCAGTTAAGTTCAGAGTTCTGGGAGTGGGTGCTGGGCAGGGGTGTTGAGCTGTGCAACTCCGGGGGGTCACCATTTACAATGTGCTTGGCCAACCTCCAGGATTATACTCTGCAGCCAAGACTGAGAACCACTGCCCCAGAAAATGAGTTTTATAACTCATTGCTTTTGCCTCTTCATTTTGGTTACTAAGAAGCTCAAAACTAATTGTATTGACTTGCGGTAGTTTTCCTCTGCCAGAATTTTTCAATATAATTTTCCCTCTGGATCCCCTTGCATTAATGGCTTTACCAGTACTTTATTTTTTTAAAATTTATTCATTTATTTATTTATTTTTGGCTGCGTTGGGTCTTCATTGCTGCACGTGGGCTTTCTCAGTTGCGGCAAGTGGGCTTCTCATTGCAGTGGCTTCTCTTGTTGCGGAGCTCAGGCTCTAGGCACGTGGGCTTCAGTAGTTGTGGCTCGCAGGCTCTAGAGTGCAGGCTCAGTAGTTGTGGCACACAACTTAGTTGAGGGCTTAGTTGCTCTGTGACATGTGGGATCTTCCTGGCCCAGGGCTTGAACCCGTGTCCCCTGCATTGGCAGGCGGATTCTTAACCACTGCACCACCAGGGAAGGCCCTTTACCAGTACTTTAATGTCAGCTACCAAATATTCTTTTTGGAGACAAAGTGAAATAAAACAAGGAAATAAAATAAGGCTTTGGGGGGAGGCACAAGTAGATCAATATATGGATCTCTAATAATCACCTCAGACTTAACATGGTCAAAAATGAACTCCTGGTTCCCCTCATACTAGCTCTTCCCCAAGTCTTCCCCATGGCAGTAAAGGATGCCCCGTTCACCTAGTTGCTCAAAAGTCATCTTGACTCTTTTATCTCACATCTTGCAAACATCAATAGGTCTTGGTACTTCAGTCTTCAAAATATATGTAAATTCTAACCACTTCTCACCATTTGCACTGCTACTGGTTTTCTTGATTTGGGGTTTTGTTTTTGGTTTTGCTTTTGTTTGTTAGCCTCAAACAATGGTAGAATCTCTGGGGCTTCCAAAAATAAATATTTATTTCTTGCTCAAGTTACATAAAGGGCTGCAGCTCGACTGAACTCAGCTGAGCTCTCTGAGATGAGTATAGTTCCACATGTCAACAAAGGACCCAGGCTGAAGTCCATGCTATCCTCATGGTGGAGAGCAGAAGCTCGGGGGGTGGCAGAGCCAAACCACTACAAGTGCATTTGAAGCTCTGCTCTGATGGGATATAGGTTACATCTTCTCATATTTAATTGGCCAAATCAAGTCACATGGCTAAACCCAAAGTTAAGGGGGAAGGAAAATATACTCAGCGTACAGGAAATCTTGGCAAGGAAGAAACAAATACTTTTGAACAAATATATAATTACCATAGCCTTTTAATGGCTATCACAGTTTCCACTCTTATTCCCTATATTTTTTTTCTCAACACAGCAGCCAGAAGATTCTTCTTAAAATTCAAAACTGATCATGTAATTCCCTTGCTTAAAACCCTCCAATGGCGTCCCATCACATCTAGAATCAAATACAAATGCTTTGTTCGTTTGTTCAAAATTACCTTCATCATCTGGTCCCTGCGTACGTCTCATAGCACTCTCCTCTTCACAAATCTGCTTTAGCCACGTTGATCCTCCAACTTACCTTCCCCCCAACCCCCAGGGCCTTTTCACTGGCTATCTCTTCTACCTGGAATGTTCTTCCACTTGATTTTTGCACTCTGGCTCCTTTTTGTCATTCAGAACTAAGTTTAAGTGTCACCTCCTCAGAGAGACCTTCCCGGACAACATAATCTAATGTTGCTTCCCCCCACCCTGTCACTCGCTATCACAAAACCCTGTTTTAATTACCTGCATACCATGTATCACTATGAGAAATGATCTATATTATTTTTTTACATATTATATGGCTCAAGTTTAAGCTATCTGAGGGTAGAGGCCTGGTCTGTTTCATTCACTGTTTTATCTACAGCATCTAGAACAGCATCTGAAAAATCATAGGTACTCAATAAATATTTGTTGACTCACTCAACCACTCCCCAAGTAATGCTTGGGGAAAGCAGAGGTAGCAAGTGAGAAGAACACCTTTGAAGGCTGACCCTTTAGCACACAGAGAGATCTAAGCAGTCTGAGCTAAGCTCTTCAGGCTCCAAACTTCCCCCCCAATCCCTTTAAGACATTCAGGCACTGATACTGATGTCGTGCACCAGCCCCAGCCAGGCCCTATGGCCCAGCCATCACTTTTTCCTCCTAATCCAGACTTCCCTATCCTATACCTCTTCACTCAGCTGGGTCTGGTCAGAAGAACCCCCGTGAGTAGATTGTGACCTTTCCCAAAGCAGTTTTTTTTAAAAACAAATTTATTTATTTATATTTGTTTTTGGCTGTGTTGGGTCTTCATTGCTATGTGCAGGCTTTCTCTAGTTGCGGTGAGTGGGAGCTACTTGTCGTTGTGGTGTGTGGGCTTCTCATTGTGGTGGCTTCTCTTGTTGTGGAGCACGGGTTCTAGGTGCACGGGCTTCAGTAGTTGTGGCACATGGACTTGGTTGCTCCGCGGCCTGTGGGATCTTCCTGGACCAGGGCTCGAACCCATGTCCCCTGCATTGGCAGGTGGATTCTTAACCACTGTGCCACCAGGGAAGTCTCCCCAAAGCAGTTTGTTTTCCTTTTTGTGAAAGGAAACAATCTCCAGAAATAAATGAGGTGAGATTCTCTGGCTGGCGTAGCGCGTTGTTGTGAGTGGTAACATGGCGAGGGGCGTATCTGACTATTTCCCTGTCTACAGGTATGCAGAAAGAGAAACAGATGGGCCAATTTCACCGTCTTACAAAAAACAGTGTTTTCAATATGGTCTCCAATATGGAATTCTGTTTGGGGACTGGATGGCCAATGAAATCATTTCAGGAAGACAGCAATAAACTCAGTTATGGGCAAGCAGCATGCATTTGGATTGATAGCATTCATTAAAGTGTGGACCAGCAAATGAGCCAGACTTCTGCAGTATGTAACTGTCCTTGGAACAATCTTCAGGGAGGGGCTGAGTCTGTTGAAGCATGTCCAAATGCTCCACCTCCCACCTGCCAGTGCTCAGAGAGCTTCACAGAGAGCCTTGCCTCTGCTGGTTCTGCTAACATATTTGGGGCTTGCCTCTGGCCTCCAAAGAACCCTGCCTCACTCTAGGGAAGATCACCCACCCTGGCCTTATCTGTCCTCACTAAGAAGGGAGCTAAAGTCAGAGCAGAAGAAAGCAACCCTGCTCAATGAGACAGCAAGACCATCAGAGAGGTTGTGAAAACACGTTTAATCTTAAGTTTGGGGAACACTATTCTCAATGAAAGGTAAAGGGGAATGCAGATGACCACCACATGGCCAAGTTTAGAAAACAGGAAATGGAGACTTCCCTGGTGGTGCAGTGGTTAAAAATCCACCTGCTAATGCAGGGGACACGGGTCCGATCCCTGAGCCTGTAAGATCCCACATGCCGCGGAGCAACTAAGCCCGTGCGCCACAACTACTGAGCCTGTGCTCTAGAGCCTGCGAGCCACAACTGCTGAGCCCGCGTGCCTAGAGCCCGGGCTCCGCAACAAGAGAAGCCACCACAACGAACAGTAGCCCCCACTTGACGCAACTAGAAAAAGCCCGCGCACAGCAACAAAGACCCAACGCAGCCAAAAACTAAATAAACTTTTTTTTCCCTTTTTTTTTTTTTTTTTTTTTTTTTTTTTGCGGTACGCTGCGAACCCGCGTGCTCTGCATCGGCAGGCGGACTCACAACCACTGCGCCACCAGGGAAGCCCAATAAACTTTTTTTTTAATTTATTTTTTTAAAATAGGAAATAAATACTGATGGAGAACAGTGCTTGACTCCCGAATCTCCTACGACCAACTACCGCCACCCCTTTGGGAGATCCCAGTATAATTCCCTCAGTTCCAAATGCGAATTCCCATTTCAGGTTCCCTTGGCAAGTATAATATGTTAGGGTGCAGGTATAAAACAAGCATAAGTAGAACATAAAATTGTGTATGGGTGCAGAGGAATTGAACTTTGGAGAAATAGAGGGGTCTGATCAGGCAAGATGTTACATGGAAGGCTGAGGAGTTTGAACATTCATTTAATGGTAATTCCTGTCTGGGGCAGGGAAAGTTGGTGGGCAGTGGTGACAACAACAAAGAAAGGCTACTTGTGAATCCTAGCTCTGACATCACGTGATCATAGGCACAATAAGCTGTTTAAATATAGGAATTGGAGCAGCACCTACAAGTCCCTGAGACTTATCAATACCCTCCTCCCACTGACCCAGCCACTACCATGCTGAAATGCCAATAATAATATAACAACAACAATAACAGTATTAGTCACTAACCTCTACTGAGCACATATTATATTCCAGGAGCTTTTCTAAATACATCATAGAGATTATGACTCTCTTCTCTAGTTCAAGACATTAAAAGTTCCTGATAAAATGCATAAGGTATTTGGGCATAGTACATTAATCCACTAACAACCACTCACATCTAAATATTCACCAGATCACCATATTAATGAAGAGTGGTGTGCAGAGAAATAACATGAAAAAAGTTTCTAGAAGATTCATTTGACAGCTGTGTAGAGAATCAATTAGGGCTAGAAAGAAGCTACAGCCCTGCACATGAGTTAGGAGGCTGTTTTATTGGAAATCCAATTGCCAAATAAAAGATTAAGTTGTAATTGATATAGCATATATATTTTATAAATTTGGAGAGATGTGTGTTTATGTACTTATGTATACACACATTTATTTATGTATATGCTATAAAACAAACCCAATCAGGTGGGTCCTTTTAAGCAGTAAACACACAGCTGTGGGTATGGAAAGGGAGGCACAGAGTTAAGTTTTGGAGTTAGTTTTGGCCCGAGACACAGCCAAATTGCTCTGCACAAGAAAATCTGTAATACCTTTAGATTCCTCCTGAGAGGACAGAAGAAAAAGTAAAGAAAAGGGAAGAGGCCGTGAAGAGAGAGCAAGGAAGCTAACCAACACGGTGGGAGACTGGAGCTCAGGTTGTAGAAATGGCTGAGGGACTTTGAAGGACAAGGTTGGCCGCCATTCCATCTGAAGTTGTTTGCAACTGTGGTAAAAATCTCTCCATATCCCCCAAGCTTCAGTAACATCTGCCACATCTACTTTCCTTGTGGGAGTGGTTTGTTGGGGGAAAGGAAGAACAGGGGCTTTGTTCTGAATTTGAGTCAACATAGTATAGAAGAGAAACAGCATGTACAGCACAGTAAGAAGACCCTGAAATAAAACAGCCTCCGAAATGGCCAGCGCTCAGAGCTACGGGGGACTGTATAGCATCAGCATGCTGGAAATTCACAGCTTGCAGAGGGCTTTGGACTTCCCACGATCTCTGGGATACAGGTTCCAGCCAATCTTATTTCGATTTTAAGGATAATGAGCGTGACCCTAGCTGATGTCTGGAAATGTATAGAATTTTCTTAAAGTGAAATACAAAAGCAAAAGGAACTAGGAAGTTTTTCAACACAATTCAGTTGTCATAGGGCTCTGATCTATTTTTCTCTTTTTCTTCTTTACCTTCTTTTTCTCTCTCTCCTTCCTTCTCCCTCCCTCCCCCTCTCCCTCCCCCTCTCCCCTCCCCTCCTTTCCCTCTCCCTCCCTCCTTCCCTCTCTACCTCACTCCTGTCTCAGCGTTTCCCCCTCTCACTCAAAGCAGGAAACAGTAAATTGCAAAAAAAAAAAAAAAAAGATTCAGTAATTCCAATCCCAGGTAGATTGCACCTAAAATCTGCAATCGGTAAGTGAGCTTTATGAAGAAAGAAAACTGATCAAGGTAGAGTATTGAAAGCCACATGCCAGTGTCAGGCAGGGAGGCTGCAGCTGCACTATCAGTTAGAACATTCTAATACCCGGTTATGAAGACTGACACTTTGGAAGTAATTAAGTATTAGATATTTTTAGGTAATTGCAGCTGCAGGAACACACAACCTGTGCATTTGGGAGATCGAAGGCTTGATAGTGGCTTTTTCCTTGGAGGCTGCACTATCTTGATTGTCCCTAATCATTTTTAACACCTATGGTGTTTTGCGATTGCCTCAAGCATAGCAATTGGTCAAATGTGAACCAAGGGGGAACCGCTGCCTCTTCTTTTTTGCTAAGTATCATGAAAAGCAGCAGGGGCATATTGGAATATCAGACTAAACCACAATGACAGAAATAGCCCATTGACATGCTAGATTCCCATTAAGAGCATACACTGCTACAGCTAATTTCCTATGGCTAGTAGGGGATTCTAGGAGGCAATAATCGTGCTGTCAAGATGCTGAGATTGACAAAGATGTCTCTTTCTAGCTAGAGAAAAGAAAGAGAGGAAAATCTTAGCTGATCAGTATTTTAGTTAACATGCTGGTATTGTGTGTTTATACCGTGTGACCAAGCCCTAGGCTATACATTATGGGGGTGACAGAAGGGGCCTCAATACCAACAACAAAGAATTCACAGCAGCACTTTTGCATAGAATCATAGACTTGTAAAGCTGGAAGCCACCCTGAGAATCAGCTGCCTCAGTGGTTCTCAGCCTGTGGATTTTAATCCACACATTAAAATCACCCACAAGCTTTTTTTTTAATAACCCGCAAGCTTTTAAAAACGATCATACCTCAGACTCACCCCTGACCAGTCAAATCAGATTTAAAAATATATATTTTTATGTATATTTTAGAGCTTCCCAGGTGATTCTAATGTCAGCCAGGGTGGAAAACCACTTATTCATCCAACACCCTAATCTTACAGGTGAGAAAAACTAACACCCACAAGGTAACTCCCCCGTGATGACAAACGTACACCTAGAATCAAGCCTCTGGACTCCCAGTGAGTGTTCTTTTTCCCCCTCTTTTAATGCTGCTTCCTGTCAAAGGAATAAGACTTAGAGAAGGTAAGGAACTTGCTCAAGGTCACACAGATTTTAAGTGGCAGAAATGAGACTTGAACTCAGATAGTATGATTCTACAGCCTGTGTTTTAGCCACTATGCTGTTTGCATCCCCGAACAAAGCCAATCAACAGGATCAGGCTTAGTGCCAAATGATGCTGAGACCAGTAGGGCTATAGAGGGATGCAGAGGAGGGAGTGGTGCATAGAAGGATGCCAGATTGGAGCTGGACTTGGAGATCCAGGTAGGATTTGGAGAAGCTGATTGCTGGGTTCAGTGGTGTCAGTGAGGGGATAGAGATGGGAATCCACGGTGTATAAGGGAATTAGTACCATCATTCTTTTTTTTTTAATTAATTCATTATATTTTTGGCTGCGTTGGGTCTTCGTTGCTGTGTGCAGGCTTTCTCTAGTTGTGGCGGGGGGCGCTACTCTTCATTGCGGTGTGCGGGTTTCTCATTGTGGTGCCTTCTCTTTGTTGCAAAGCATGGGCTCTAGACATGCGGGCTTCAGTAGTTGTGGCAGGCCGGCTCAGTAGTTGTGGCTCGCGGGCTCTAGAGCTCAGGCTCAGTAGTTGTGGCACATGGGCTTAGTTGCTCCGTGGCATGTGGGATCTTCCCGGATCAGGGCTGGAACCTGTGTCCCCTGCATTGGCAGGCAGATTCTTAACCACTGTGCCACCAGGGAAGTCCCAAGTGCCATCATTCTTGAAAAATAATTCCAAATTTAAAAGTTGCAAAAATAAAGAAGCAACCTAAATGGCCCTCAACAGAGGAATGGATAAAGAAGATGTGGCACTTATATACAATGGAATATTAGCCATATATCAGCCATAAAAGGAATGAAATTGGGTCATTTGTAGAGACGTGGATGGACCTAGAGACTGTCATACAGAGTGAAATAAGTCAGAAAGAGAAAAGCAAATATCATATAATAACGCATATATGTGGAATCTAGAAAAATGGTATAGATGATCTTATTTGCAAAGCAGAAATAGTGACACAGATGTAGAGAACAAATGTATGGATACCAAGGGGGGATGGTGGGCGGGGATGAACTGGGAGATTGGGATTGACATACATACACTACTATGTATAAAAGAGATAACTAATGAGAACCTACTATATAGCACAGGGAACTCAACTGGGTGCTCTGTGGTGACCTAAATGGGAAGGAAATCCAAAAAAGACGGGATGTGTGTATACGTGTGGCTGATTCACTTTGCTGTACAGCAGAAACTGATACAGTAGTGTAAAGCAACTATACTCCAATAAAAAAAAATACAGATACTGAACAAAGAAGGTGGAGTAGAAGGACGTGCTCTCACTCCCTCTTGCGAGAGCACCAGAATCACAACTAGCTGCTGGAAAATCATCGACAGGGGAACACTGGAACTCACCATAAAAGATACCCCGCATCCAAAGACAAAGGAGAAGCAGCAATGAGATGGTTAGGAGTGGTGCAATCACAGTAAAATCAAATCCCATAACTGAGATTAACTGGGTGGGTGACTCACAGACTGGAGAACACTTATACCACAGAAGGCCACCCACTGGAGTGAAGGTTCTGAGCCCCATGTCAGGGTTCCCAACCTGGGGGTCCAGCAAGGGGAGGAGGAATTCCTAGAGAATCAGACTTTGAAGTCAAGTGGGATTTGATTGCAGGACTTCGACAGGACTGGGGGAAACACAGACTCCACTCTTGGAGGGCACACACAAAGTAGTGTGTGCATCGGGACACAGGGGAAGGAGCAGTGACCCCAGGGGAGACTGTACGCCATTAGACCCACCAAAGAGCCCAGGTAGGATACAGTGTTGGGTTGCCTCAGGCCAAACAAACAACAGGGAGGGAACCCAGCCCCACCCATCAACAGTCAAGT
>NC_041234.1:101206038-101207984 GCF_002837175.3 Physeter macrocephalus
TATGAACAACACAATAAATGAAATTAAAAATTCTCTAGAAAGAATCAATAGCAGAATAACTGAGGCAGAAGAACGGATAAGTGACCTGGAAGATAAAATACTGGAAATACCTACTGCAGAGCAAAATAAAGAAAAAAGAATGAAAAGAACTAAGGACAGTCTCAGAGACTCTGGGACAACATTAAACACACCAACATTCGAATTATAGCAGTGCCAGAAGAAGAAGAGAAAAAGAAAGGGACTGAGAAAATATTTGAAGAGATTATAGTTGAAAACTTCCCTAATATGGGAAAGGAAATAGTTAATCAAGTCCAGGAAGCACAGAGAGTCCCATACAGGATAAATCCAAGGAGAAACACGCCAAGACACATATTAATCAAACTGTCAAAAATTAAATACAAAGAAAACATATTAAAAGCAGCAAGGCAAAAACAACAAATAACACACAAGGGAATCCCCATAAGGTTAATACCTGATCTTTCAGCAGAAACTCTGCAAGCCAGAATGGAGTGGCAGAACATATTTAAAGTGATGAAGGAGAAAAACCTACAATCAAGATTACTCTACCCAGCAAGGATCTCATTCAGATTTGATGGAGAATTTAAAAACTTTACAGACAAGCAAAAGCTGAGACAGTTCAACACCACCAAACCAGCTTTACAACAAATGCTAAAGGAACTTCTCTAGGCAAGAAACACAAGAGAAGGAAAAGACCTACAATAACAACCCCAAACAATTAAGTAAATGGTAATAGGAACATACATATTGATAATTACCTTAAATGTAAATGGATTAAATGCTCCCACCAAAAGACACAGACTGGCTGAATGGATACAAAAACGAGACCCATATATATGCTGTCTACAAGAGACCCACTTCAGACCTAGGGACACATACAGACTGAAAGTGAGGGGATGGAAAAAGATATTCCATGCAAATGGAAATCAGAAGAAAGCTGGAGTAGCAATTCTCATATCAGACAAAATAGACTTTAAAGTAAAAACTATTACAAGAGACAAAGAAGGACACTATATAATGATCAAGGGTTCGATCCATGAAGAAGATATAACAATTGTAAATATTTATGCACCCAACATAGGAGCACCTCAATACATAAGGCAAATACTAACAGCCATAAAAGGGGAAATCGACAGTAACACAATCATAGTAGGGGACTTTAACACCCCACTTTCACCAATGGACAGATCATCCAAAATGAAAATAAATAAGGAAACACAAGCTTTAAATGATACATTACACAAGATGGTCTTAATTGATATTTATAGGACATTCCATCCAAAAACAACAGAATACACATTTTTCTCAAGTGCTCATGGAACATTCTCCAGGATAGATCATATATTGGGTCACAAATCAAGCCTTGGTAAATTTAAGAAAATTGAAATCATATCAAGTATCTTCTCTGACCACAAGGCTATGAGACTAGATATCAATTACTGGAAAAGGTCTGTAAAAAATACAAACACATGGAGGCTAAACAATACACTACTTAATAACGAAGTGATCACTGAAGAAATCAAAGAGGAAATCAAAAAATACTTAGAAACAAATGACAATGGAGACACGACGACCCAAAACCTATGGGATACAGCAAAAGCAGTTCTAAGAGGGAAGTTTATAGCAATACAATCCTACCTTAAGAAACAGGAAACATCTCGTATAAACAACCTAACTTTGCACCTAAAGCAACTAGAGAAAGAAGAACAAAAAAACCCCAAATTTAGCAGAAGGAAAGAAATCATAAAGATCAGATCAGAAATAAATGAAAAAGAAATGAAGGAAACAATAGCAAAGATCAATAAAACTAAAAGCTGGTTCTTTGAGAAGATAAATAAAATTGATAAACCATTAGCCAGACTCATCAAGAATAAAAGGGAGAAGACTCAAATCAATAGAATTAGAAATGAAAAAGGAGACGTAACAAC
>NC_041234.1:101209003-101209974 GCF_002837175.3 Physeter macrocephalus
TGTTTGCAGATGACATGATACTATACATAGAGAATCCTAAAGATGCTACCAGAAAACTACTAGAGCTAATTAATGAATTTGGTAAAGTAGCAGGATATAAAATTAATGCACAGAACTCTCTGGCATTCCTAAACACTAATGATGAAAAATCTGAAAGTTCAGTTAAGAAAACACTCCCATTTACCATTGCAACAAAAAGAATAAAGTATCTAGGAATAAACCTACCTAAGGAGACAGAAGACCTGTATGCGGAAAATTATAAGACACTGATGAAAGAAATTAAAGATGATACAAATAGATGGAGAGATATACCATGTTCTTGGATTGGAAGAATCAACATTGTGAAAATGACTCTACTACCCAAAGCAATCTACAGATACAATGCAATCCCTATCAAACTACCACTGGCATTTTTTACAGAACGAGAACAAAAAATTTCACAATTTGTAACGAAACACAGAAGACCCCGAATAGCCAAAGCGATCTTGAGAACGAAAAATGAAGCTGGAGGAATCAGGCTACCTGACTTCAGAATATACTACAAAGTAACTGTAATCAAGACAGTATGGTACTGGCACAAAAACATAAATATAGATCAATGGAACAGGATAGAAAGCCCAGAGATGAACCCACGCACATATGGTCACCTTATCTTTGATAAAGGAGGCAAGACTATATAGTGGAGAAAAGACAGCTTCTTCCATAAATGGTGCTGGGAAAACTGGACAGGTACATGTAAAAGTAGGTTAGAACACTCCCTAACACCATACACAAAAATAAGCTCAAAATGGATTAAAGACCTAAATGTAAGGCCAGACACTATCAAACTCTTAGAGGAAAACATAGGCAGAACACTCTATGACATAAATTACAGCAAGATCCTTTATGACCCACCTCCTAGAGAAATGGAAATAAAAACAAAAATAAACAAATGGGACCTAATGAAACTTCAAAGCTTTTGCACAGCAAAG
>NC_041234.1:101210504-101213300 GCF_002837175.3 Physeter macrocephalus
GAATGCTCAACATCATTAATTATTAGAGAAATGCAAATCAAAACTACAATGCGATATCATCTCACACCAGTCAGAATGGCCATGATCAAAAACTCTAGAAACAATAAATGCTGGAGAGGGTGTGGAGAAAAGGGAACAGTCTTGCACTGTTGGTGGGAATGTAAATTGATACAGCCATTATGGAGAACAGTATGGAGGTTCCTTAAAAAGCTAAAAATAGAACTACCATAGGACCCAGCAAACCCACTACTGGGCATATACCCAGGGAAAACCATAATTCATAAAGACACATGCACCCCAATGTTCATTGCAGCACTATTTACAATAGTCAGGTCATGGAAGCAACCTAAATGTCCATCTACAGATGAATGGATAAAGAAGATGTGGCACATATATGCAATGGAATATTACTCAGCCATAAAAAGGAACGAAATAGAGTTATTTATAGTGGGGTGGATGGATCTAGAGACTGTCATACAGAGTGAACTAACACAGAAAGAGAAAAACAAAACAAATACCGCATGCTAACACATATAAATGGAATCTAAGGAAAAACAAAAAAACAAAAAAGGTCATGAAGAACCTAGGGGTAAGACGGGAATAAAGACACAGACCTACTAGAGAATGAACTTGAGGATATGGGGAGGGGGAAGGGTAAGCTGTGACAAAGTGAGAGAGTGGCATGGACATATATACAGCACCAAACGTAAAATAGATAGCTAGTGGGAAGCAGCCGCATGGCACAGGGAGATCAGCTCTATGCTCTGTGACCACCTAGATGGGTGGGATATGGAGAGTGGGAGGGAGGGAGACGCAAGAGGGAAGAGATATGGGAATATATGTATATGTAGAGCTGATTCACTTTGTTATAAAGCAGAAACTAACACACCTGTGGAAAGCAATTATACTCCAATAAAGATGTAATAAATAAATAAATAAATAAAATTAGAAATGAAAAAGGAGAAGTTACAACAGACACCTCAGAAATACAAAGCATCCTAAGAGACTACTACAAGCAACTCTATGCCAATAAAATGGACAACCTGGAAGAAATGGACAAATTCTTAGAAAGGTATAACCTTCCAAGACTGAACCAGGAAGAAACAGAAAATATGAGCAGACCAATCACAAGTAATTAAATTGAAACTGTGATTAAGAATCTTCCAACAAACAAAAGTCCAGGACCAGATGGCTTCACAGGTGAATTCTATCAAACATTTAGCGAAGAGCTACACCCATCCTTCTCAAACTCTTCCAAAAAATTGCGGAGGAAGGAACACTCCCAAACACATTCTATGAGGCCAACATCACCCTGATACCAAAACTGGACAAAGATACTACAAAAAAAGAAAATTACAGATCAATATCACTGATGAATATAGATGCAAAAATTCTCAACAGTATACTAGCAAACAGAATCCAACAACACATTAAAAGGATCATACACCATGATCAACTGGGATTTATCCCTGGGATGTAAGGATTCTTCAATGTATGGAAATCAATCAATGTGATACACCATAATAATAAATTGAAGAAAACATTATGATCAACTCAATAGATGCAGAAAAAGCTTTTGACAAAATTCAACACCCACTTATGATGAAAACTCTCCAAAAAGTGGGCATAGAGGGAACCTACCTCAACATAATAAAGGCCATATATGACAAACCCACAGCAAACATCATTCTCAATGGTGAAAAAACTGAGAGCATTTCCTCTAAGATCAGGAACAAGACAAGGATGTCCACTCGCACCACTATTATTCAACATAGTTTTTGAAGTCCTAGCCACGGCAATCAGAGAAAAAAAGGAAATAAAAGGAATCCAAATCAGAAATGAAGAAGTAAAACTGTCACTGTTTGCAGATGACATGATACCATACATAGATAATCCTAAAGATGCTACCAGAAAGCTACTGGAGCTAATCTATGAATTTGGTAAATATCAGGATAAAAAATTAATGCACATATCTCTTGCATTACTACATATTAATGATGAAAAATCTGAAAGAGAAATTAAGGAAACACTCCCATTTACCACTGCAACAAAAAGAATAAAATACCTAGGAATAAACCTACCTAGGGAGACAAAAGACCTGTATGCAGAAAACTATAAGACACTGCTGAAAGAAATTAAAGATGATACCAACAGATGGAAAGATATACCATGTTCTTGGATTGGAAGAATCAATATTGTGAAAATGACTATACTACCCAAAGCAATCTACAGATGCAATGCAATCCCTATCAAATTCTAAATGGCATTTTTTACGGAACTAGAACAAAAAATCATAAAATTTGTATGGAGACACAACCCCAAATAGCCAAAGCAGTGTGGAGGGAAAAAAACGGAGCTGGAGGAATCAGACTCCCTGACTTCAGACTATACTACAAAGCTACAGTAATCAAGACAATATGGTACCTGCACAAAAACAGAAACATAGATCAATGGAACAAGTTAGAAAGCCCAGAGATAAACCCACGTACCTATGGTCAAATAATCTGTGACAAAGGAGGCAAGGATATACAATGGAGAAAAGACAGCCTCTTCAATAAGTGGTGCTGGGAAAACTGGACAGCTACATGTAAAAGAATGAAATTAGAACACTACCTAACACCATACACAAAAGTAAACTCAAAATGGATTAGAGACCTAAATGTAAGACCAGACACTATAAAGCTCCTAGAGGAAAACATAGGAAGAACACTCTTTGACAGAAATCACAGCAAGATCCTTTATGACCCACCTCCTAGAGAAATGGAAATAAAAACAAAAATAAACAAATGAGACCAA